>NW_017275282.1:354538-354743 GCF_001594065.2 Cyphomyrmex costatus | reverse complement strand
GATTGGACCAGCGGTTTCCGAGATACACTCACTTTAAGAATTGTATATCTTTTGACAAATGTCGCTGTATCTTGCAAACCGTTGGTCTAATCGCTTTTTCACCTTACAGTTTTCGATAGATCTCGTCGAGATCTATAAGAAACGCTACTCAGAACTATTCGGTACTCTCAAAAATATATTTTCAAAAATTTCTACTATTTTTTTA
>NW_017275282.1:186865-354091 GCF_001594065.2 Cyphomyrmex costatus | reverse complement strand
GTCACTAAAACCGATCAGGAACTGTAGTACTCTTCGAGTACTGTGAGATTCCGTTATAAAAATCGGCTTTTTCAAATCTTACGGTGCCACGCGAAGTTAGCACTACATATTTTTATTTTTAAAAATTTTTCCTAATTCAACAGTACTATTGATGAAACCTATCAGGAACTCTAGAACTATTGCGGGTGCACGCAGTACTGTTATTAAAATTTCCGATTTTTAAAGTCGAGATGCTAACTTCACAGAGACGGACGTGCCATGCCACCTTTAGTCTTAAGTCAGCACAGCCACACCGTGGATTGAATCCTTCGACGTAAACGATGAGCAAAATATCGGATTCTGGATATTCTTAGAGCAAAAAATTCTAGAAACATTTTGAGACCAAAATGATCCCGGCAATTGATTGCTTTAATGTACTTTACTCTTGTACGCGACCCAGCACAGCCACACTGTGGGTCGAATTTTTCGACGTAAACGATGAGTAAAATATCGGATTCTGGATATTCTTAGAGCAAATAATTCTAGAAACATTTTGAGACCAAAATGATCCCGGCAATTGATTGCTTTAATGTACTTTACTCTTGTACGCGACCCAGCACAGCCACATTGCGGGTCGAATTTCTCTACGTAAACGATAAGCAAAAAATTCGGATTGTGAACATTCTTAGAGCAAATAATTCTAGAAACATTTTGAGATCAAAATGATCCCGTCAATTAATTGCTTTAATGTATTTTACTCTTGTACGCGAACCAGCACAACTACACTGTGGGTCGAATTTTTCGACATAAACGTTGAATAAAAAAATAAGCTAAATATTATTTATCAAAATGGTAGAATTAATGTGCATGGCGATCGAAAACAATAATGAAATTCTAAAGGTTTTCAAATTTCAGGGAAATTTTGTATTAGTAGGAATTAGAGGAGTTATTGATTTCAAAACAAGTTTCATAGAAACATTATTCATAATATTTAAAAAGAGTATAATGGGCCATCGCGCGCGTAGCGCGCGCAAGGAATGTGCTAGTACTTTAAATTTTATCTTTATAAAATGATCAATTAATTTAAGATTCAGAAGCGAAAAAAAAGTATTATATAATTACACGTTTTAAACATTTTTTAATTACATTTTAACATGTCACAGAAAATACTGTAATTTAATTGATTTACATATTCCGTATTTTTTAAATATATATATATATATTTCTTTTAGATATATTTTTATTTTTAATAGGGCAGATAGAGACTCTTTTATCTCAAGAAGAATGATAATTTTAAAAATAATTCCCCCGAACAATTGCAGTTATGATACTTCTTCATTGAAGTCGCGAGAAGTATTTGGAAAAAGGACGAAAGAGCAAAACCGTGAGAACTCGTATCGCGTGTCGTATTACTGGAAGGGTTTCAATAAAAACGATCGATTTTGTCCCATTAAATTAACGAGAGGATATCGCGGCCGGGAGCGTGTCGACTTCCCAGCAATCTAATCGCCTTCTCTCTCTCTCTCTCTCTCTCTCTCTCTCTCTCTCCCCCCCCCCCCCCTCCTTTGGGCTGCGGCTATATAAGAGACGTTGAGCGATCCCGTCGGGCGTGGGTGGTGTGGTACGGCTATGGGATACCGTTATACGTTACACCCACCTTTATTCTATAATATAGATCAAAGCCGAACGAGAGATCCGCAGCCGCGCGCATAAACTCTCTTATATCATCGTTTGCCGTGCAGCGCATTGAATGTTTCATTACCTATGCTTTACATAAGCCGCATCGAGACGACGAGAGAGGAATGAGCCATTCCTTGGCCGTTCCAGAGAGACTCTCTTTAGGTCCGACAGGATTCTCTTCCTCCTCGCG
Organism: Cyphomyrmex costatus; assembly: GCF_001594065.2. NCBI lineage: Eukaryota > Metazoa > Arthropoda > Insecta > Hymenoptera > Formicidae > Cyphomyrmex > Cyphomyrmex costatus. Next base: position 352,242 of record NW_017275282.1, on the reverse strand, counting down.
CCTCTTTACGCAAAACCAACTTTCAGCGACGGACTCGAGCTGGTCCTTGTTGCGAGTGACATCACGCGCGTTTGAGTTTGATATTTACCATTATATTAGTCACATTTATTTATTTTGTAAAATTTAAGCAAAGTTCAGGCGTAATTGATTTATTAGCGAGATAAGTTATTTTACGACGTTTTAAAAGAACAGTTAATCGCGATTTTAAAGACTCACTATTATAGCATAATTTAGGAATTTTGTGAATTTTTGCATTTAAAACGCATTTAAAAGAAAGAAAAATGTCTAAAATAAATTCTTACAAATTTTAAAATTGACTCGCATATAAAGAGTTATAGTAATAAAACCGACAATGCGATTTGTGTAAAAGGAAAGTTATAACGTATACGTCCGAATTTAATGAAACAATAAGAATCGTACGCGTTTTTCCGCAAGTTTAATCAAGTACAGCACATTCGAAATTAAAAGCGTGGTGGTTTTTTCCCCGGCATTACGGGAAGCGAGAGCCGCGTATACTCCCGGACGGAAGAAATAAACGAGGGGACGATTTGCATAACGTTTGTTCGTCCCGAGGACGCGCGAATCTATCGCTCGTTCTCTCGCTCGCGCTCAACACTCAGCGCTTACTATGCGAGATACTCGGCCTACGATCGGCCGAGTAGCGCTGAATCATAGGATAAACATAGTCGAGACATGCTCTCTTCCTGAACTCTGCATGCGTGGTTACAACGCAACGTCGTCGAAGCAAACGTCCGATACGGCGTTTCCAACGGTTAACGAACGCGTTTCCGCGGGACAATGCCATGCAGCCACTGCTGATCGATTCTCTAGTCTCTCTTTTTCTCTCTCTCTCTCTCTCTACTCGCCTCTGACAACGTGTCGCGGATACGCGTATCGCAGGAAGGAAAAGTTTCTCGCGAACGATATATAAATTAGGGTCATCTCCGGCTACCGGTTTGACGGAGCTTTCCATCGACCGGCCTTTAAATTTCTGTCAACTTCCTCATGGCGTAAAATATATCTTTTGTTAAGATATATAAAAATATATTGCTGTGTCGATAACCGCACAGCAATATATTTTTACATTGCTATGTATTTGTCGCGATTATCATCTATCTATATCCCTCATTAAGGAATAAATTAAGAAACGAGAACAAACTATAAATATGCTTATATATACAAAGAGGGAATCTTGTGCTTCTCATATATCTATGTGGAGTGTTTCTGGATACAATATTCATATTATGTATAATATATGTTTTTTTTAATTAATTATTTGTTATTTCTGTTTCGTTTTATACTTTTTTATATGTCTTTACGATCTCTACGAGAGCACTACGATCTTGTTATTATTGTGCTCGTAAGTAAAAGTGAAACATTGCGTATCTGTTTAACATGTTATAAGTAAAAGTAAATAAATGGTCTATATACTTTAGTTCGATATGTCGATCCGATCAATAATATGATAATTTCGAGAAAGCTAGGAAAAGTGTTGGAGGGGAACTATGTGTTTTAGTCGTTTCAAGCACGAAAGTAACAGGACGTCAATTTCCATTGACGTATATGCCACACGTGCACATTTCGCGCACCCACGTTCATGTGTAACGCCTGTTTTGTTATTTTTTCTTCGCCGCGAGAGAAAGTGCTGAGCGACACCTTTTCCCATGTAATTAAGCTCACAGAAGGCCAGGCGAGACGCATAGCAGGCGATATCCGCGTTCGAAGCTTCGCGACCTGTCATTAAAATCACTCGAGTGCGCGGTGCGTGTATCATAATTTAAAGAAAATGCGAAATTCTTCAATCTAATTTCAATGTTACTTCTATTATTGTATACTGATCTCAAATCGTGAAGATATTTATGATATATATTTGTAATTGTTAAATGAATTTTGAAAATCAAACTCTAGATACAATTTTAGGATAAAGTTTCATATCTCAAGACATAGATAATTCAATATTTTAATTAGAGATCAACTGCACTCAGAAATAAAAAGGAAACGATTACTTCTATATGAAGCTTGACACTATTTAATTATTATATGTTTATGAAATTCTAATATTATGTATATAACAAGATAGTTATGGAATCTTACGTTATTAAATATATTTGTTTCGAGTGATATATAATTAAATTATTGGAATATATATAGTAAATAAAAATAGATAGGCTATAAAAAGTTGAATATGAAACTAGTTTAATTATCATCAGAAGAGAAAATCTCATGATATTAAGCTTTTATATCTTCATAATGTTCTCGATTTTACATATCTTAAATATCATAATCGTTCTTGATGATTTATTTACAAGATGTTTAATAAAAATTGATAGATTCCAATTTCAAGAGACTAAATATTTACTAATTTATTATACAAGTAGCTTATTTATTCCAAGATAAGAAATCCTTATAAAATATTAATGTATATTTATATTCTTATGCTTTTAACTTGAGACATATCTATAATACATCTATATGTATATATGTTACAATATATTCCATGTAATTTTCACGGAAATCTATATTACCTATATAATAACTTCATGATTATTCCATTGCTTTCCCGATGTTTCCCAGGTTTGCTCTTTCTCTTCTCAGATTCGTTCATTGCACCTGTCTAACCTTATACAGTTAATTACGAGCGTATATTAAATCTTAAATCCTCACAATAGAAGAATCACCCACACATTACACACTCGATCGTTATACGCAATTTAATAATGACTTATGAATACGTATATATTATAGATATATTATGAAATTACTCGAAATCAATTTGTGTTTCGTATACATGACGTTTTGTTTATGTTCGGAGAATTAAAAAAAAATTAAATATTAGACATGTATAGATAATGTATTGTAGAATTTAGTCATCGCACATCTGGCGATTTACGTATATCTACGCTTTCAATCTGATTGTGAAAGTGATGAACAGATTATGTATACTGAGAGAAAAATGTCGGAGTACTGCGAAGCAAATGTTACTTACGATATTCTCTTCGATATCTTTTGGTTATAAAAAAGATTATTTGCTACGAATAAAAATTTATTTCAGTGAAAAATAAATATACATCTCACAAATAAATTTTTAAGTCTTAAGAATTTTTAATCTTTTTCTCAGTGTAGTAAATAAAGATTCAAAGCTGAATGTATAATACATTCAAGTATATGATGTTAAAGAAACGCATTGCCTATTGCCCACGCGAGTATAAATATCGCAATAAACCAATACTTTATTACTTTCATATCTTATCGTTTTAATACGTAAATGAAACAGATAAATCGAGCGAAGTTTTTTTTTTTTCGATAAAAATAGCCAGTAAATTTACAGTCTCAGTTACAATAATTGCGTTTTGATGAGTAACCTAACGACGTACAGAACGGCATGCGCGTCGTCTGTAAGTCTTGCCGATCTCGCTGGGTAGATGACAATACAGTATATGCGCAGTAAGCTTCGCATAAACAGCGGTCAGCGCGCTCGGTGAACGTTAACTAATAAACATTGAAATAAAAAATCGAAACTAATTTCGATAAAGTATTACATTTTGCGCTTTGTTCTATGGATGATTCATTAACGTCATTTAAAATAACCACGACTTCCACTTGATTGAAAAAGTGTTTTGGAATCGAATTATTTGATTTGATTCTTTCTGTGTTAATGGGAATTTAATTTTATTATTATATTTTCTTTAATGTATTAAAATCATTAAATTTGCTTTCGAGATGTAAATGAATAAAAAAAAAAATGTTATTTAGATAAATAATTTTCAAAATAAAAATATGGTAAACTTTATTTTTTAAAAGAATCTTTTTAACATCTTTATACCAAGAAATGATCAATTTTAAATAAGTATGCACCTCTATCTTATTAAAACAAAGAAAATTGTATCATTATAATTGTATTTTTCTCGTCAATTAGAATTTAAGTAGCGACATTTCCATTACAAAACGCTCTTTCAATCGAACATAATTTATCGTAACCTTAGATAACGCTAACGACTTCACGAAAGAAAACGTAACATGCAATAACAATTCAACTATCGAAATTAATTTAAAATACAAAGAACAAAGCGTGCCGTTATTGCATAGGCGTATCTTACAGTAGACGAAACATTTTATGAGAGAGAGATAAAATCCACAAGAGAGAAAGAGAGAACTTATAGACTTGATGTTTGTTTCGATACACGTATTAACGGTACAATGTCGAGAGAATTATTATTATCTAGTTTGATACTTTAGAATACAATATTACGCCGAATATTCCTTATATATTCTAGATTAATTTATAATTATATTTAATAATATAATAAAGATGGAATTTTTCATTTTCAATATCATCCTCCACAAACTCTAGCAAGCATAAAACTTACGACATACTTACGACATTTTAATAAATTATTAAAATTGCACCACACAGGAAAAAAAACGCAGAAAGTTTCTAGTGACTTACTCAAATGCGACCAATTTAATAGGAAAAAAATGCATCGTAGACTTACTGAACTGAACATATTTAAGTGACATCACGATAAATACCGAAAAATTAACGTGCTCAACTGTGAATTCCGTTATGCAAAAGAAAAATGTCCTAATAAGAACTAAAGACTATAGAGTCAAAATCAGTGAAAAAAAAACACTAATTACCACGGAGAAATCATTAATTATGTCGCTGCCGCTCTCCTCTCCCTTTTTTCTGTACATGACTCTGTTTCTGTCTAGTATCCTCTCTTTTCTTCTATATTTCACGTCCTTCTGTCTTTCGCTCGCATTCTTCCGCGATGTTAACTATGTGAAGTACTCCCACGACACAAGAATGCCGCTTCAAGATCACGGACTTACGGTCGTGCCAGTCGACGACTCTCTTAATTATTCTTAACATTTTCCTCTTTGCTTCCACCTTCGCGACTTTGCTTCTCTTGCCGCTGTTGTTTAAGATGAAATATCAAAGCGCACAGTTAGATACTTGTGAAATAGAAAATCTAGTTATATAGATAGCAACATAATGATGATACGTTTGAATTTTGGTATACAAGTACTGATGTACATAGATTCAGGGAAGTTGCATTTATAAACAAAATCGGGATATTTTTAATAATTTCAGAGTAATATAATAATTTTATATACATATATATATGTATCTATGTATATGGGGCATTCCATCCGAAGTGTGCCACTCGAAAACTTTTAGATCTTTGATTTGGCTGAAATTTTGATAAATTATAGTATCCATCGCAAGAAGCTACCATGATTTTTTTCGAATTTTTTTATTAAAACTAGTATAACTTTTTTTTGGAGGGTGGACAAATGAAAATAACGGGTGGACAAACGTGGACAAACAGTGGACAAACTAATGCAATAATGATTTTACCAAAATTCGCATTTAGGGGTGCCGACTTCACAGAGCAGTTCTGAGAAATTGACACCCCTAAACACGAATTTTGACAAAGTCATTATTGCATTCGTTTGTCCACTGTTTGTCCACGTTTGTCCACGTTTGTCCACCCATTATTTTCATTTGTCCACCCTATTATTATTATATTTTTCATAATAATGAATAATAATCACCTGGGGGTACTAAAACTTTTTTTTGTATATAACTGTTCATTGGAGTGTGAACGAACGAAAATAACGGTTGGACAAACGAGGACAAACAGTGGGCGAAGGAATGCAATAATGGTTTTACCAAAATTCGAATTTAGGGTTTCCAACTTCACAGAGCTGCTCTGAAAAGTCGGCATCCCTAAATGCGAATTTTGGTAAAATCATTATTGCATTAGTTTGTCCACTGTTTGTCCACGTTTGTCCACCCGTTATTTTCATTTGTCCACCCTCCAAAAAAAAGTTATACACAAAAAAAAATTGTAGTACCCCCAAGTGATTATTTTTCATTATTATGAAAAACATAATAATAATAGGGTGGACAAATGAAAATAATGGGTGGACAAACGTCGACAAACAGTGGACAAACGAATGCAATAATGATTTTACCAAAATTCGCATTTAGGGGTGCCGACTTCTCAGAGCAGCTCTGTGAAGTTGGTACCCCTAAATGAGAATATTGGTAAAATCATTATTGCATTCGTTTGTCCACCCTACGTTTATTGTATTTTTCGTAATAGTGTAAAATAATTACTTGGGGGTGTTACAATTTTTTTTGTGTATAACTTTTTTTTGGAGGGTGGACAAATGAAAATAACGGATGGACAAACGTGGACAAACAGTGGACAAATGAATGCAATAATGATTTTACCAATATTCTCATTTAGGGGTACCAACTTCACAAAGCAGCTGAGTGAAGTTGGAACCTCTAAATGCGAATATTTGTAAAATCATTATTGCATTTGTTTGTCCACTGTTGTCCACGTTTGTCCATCTATTATTTTCGTTTGTCCACCCTATTTTTATTATATTTTTCATAATAATGAAAAATAATCACTTGGGGGTACTACAATTTTTTTTGTGTATATCTTTTTTTTGGAGGGTGGACAAATGAAAATAACGGGTGGACAAACGTGGACAAACGAATGCAATAATGATTTTATCAAAATTCTCATTTAGGGGTGCCGACTTCACAGAGCTACTCTGAGAATGAATTCACATATATCAAAATTCAAAAAGAAATTTTTATGCCAACTCCCACTAGCTTTTTTCACTTTTATATTTAATTTTATCAAGAATCTAGATTACTTTTCATTTCTTTTATATAAGATATCAAGGAAATATCTACGAACTAATATGCCTATAATTATTTTAAGAATTATATCGTTATGTATGTATACCTATACATGTGATAATTACAAGAAGATATCGAATAAAATATAATACGTAATAAATGAAATACATACGATATTTAGCAATTTTTACCTAAATATTTAACAAGAGTCCTCTTTATTTGTCCGAGCAATTTTTAATGCGAGTTCATATACAGAATCGTCGCCACGCGGAATCGAGTCCGCGTGTAGTGAAATCTTCAGATCGAAAGCGATTATATTTATATGAGGTGGAAATTTAAAAAAGAAAAGCATGAGAAGCGTGCTCGCTTAACTGTCGCCGTTATCTTGCTCCGCAGATCGTGCTAATAATACTAGCTGTAATACAGTGACTTTCAAATACCATGCAGGCAGACTCAGCACCGTGTCACACTTCTTCTCGGGGTGACGCAAAGATGGACGATTAAAACAATTTAATATTAGTTATCCATCGTTATCTTTTCTACTTCTGAGAAATCCAATTTTTTTTTTTTTACAAATGCGAAGTAGAATCCTTTTATGTGCTGTTTATGTTTCTTGCTTTCCGCTAACTGCTTCCAGGCAGTAGGAATGAATTTATCTGTTTTATCGTGCGAACATCGTATTTCAAGTACTCGGCGTAGTTTTAACCTTCTTTGCACGAAACTCATTTTCTTGTTATAAATGTAAGGAAAATTTCTTTCGTGTGAGTTACTTTTCCTATTTTTTTTTGTGATTTTTCTTTTTATATGGAGATGCATTTTCTATTGTGTGAACATTGGAAAGTGGCTTCGTGTACACTTCCTAATTACTATTTGTGCTCAATGAAGCTTCAAGAGGCGTCACTATACATCGTTATCTTTACGATCTCCGTCGCATTAAAAACTCGCGCTTTCCTTCTTACAATTAGAAGTCGCGATTGAGTTTCGGCAATGTTTCCCTTTCGCTCGCTACATCTTTATCTTTTCTTTGCTCCGGATGTTAAAAAGCGAGTAACTCATGAATAGAATTGTTCCTATCAACATGGAGAAATTCAGGGTAATGATGATCGTGCGGGAAGCTGTGATATCAAGACGATCATTGTGTGAGCTTTCGCGAAGTCAACACGGATTTCGTCGGAAGTCAATTAAAGTAAAATTTATTCCGCAAAAAGTGGGTACATGATCTCGTATACACTTATTGTATCGATTTTAATAATAATATCTTTTGTATTGAAATTTAGAAACGAAACAATATTTTTTAGAATATTTTATCACTTTCCTCAATTAGGTTGATCTCATATGCGATTATATATTCTTTATTTACATTTATTATATGTATATTCTTTAGGTATATATTGTATTATTAAACATTAAAGAAACAATGGTAACCTAATTCCTTGAGTTAAATAATATATTTTATTATTTTTAACTTCCATATATGTCAAAATGTAGATCAATCCACTTTGTGATTATAAGATTTTATTAAAATAAACAACGTTCATATATATATATATATATATATATATATATGAACGTTGTTTATTTTAATAAAATCTATGTTATTATAATATATATATATATATTATAATAACATATGCACTTAGTAAATAATAAACTAAATTTGAGTAAAATTTAATACATTTTTATTAGTTACATAGTTTAATTCTATCTTGTTTTATTTAAATTAATGTATATTGATTATGAGTAAGATTGTGGTCTTATATACAGAAATGACTAAAAATAATTAAAATTGAGTATAATTAATTGACATTATGAATTTAACAGTCATTCATCGGCTTGTTACAATCAAAATATACTCTGTATTTTCGATAGAATTTTTTTATCATTATTACCTATAATGAGAGATACCCAGTATATTTATAGTATAACGATCGAAACTACGATCGGCGATGGAAATTAAAGGAGATGCTTTTTTCTGCAATCTAGGATTGATCGAGGAGATAATGTTTTCGTCCTTTTGCATCACCTGCCTAAGAACATAGCGTATCCTGAACATCCAAGCAATTGACGACGTACTTGAGAAGGGGTCATCCTGTCGTTCTTCATGAGCAGATATGTGCGCCTCTTCTTTCATCTCTTTTTTCTTCTACCGATCTTTCTCCTCTTTCTTTTCTTTTCAAGTCCACTGACTAAGACTCGCCAATGCCGCTGAGCTGTAAAGTCGTAGAAAAAGTCTTGATCGTAAAACCTGCCTCGCTTCCGCACTTTGCGATAGCTTTGCCGCTCGCGATTAGACTTCACGGAAATCCCCGACAGGACAATGAAAATTTCAGGAAATTCTTAATCCGATTGATAGGCGGTACACGGAAGATCTTATCGAAGCTAATCATCTGTGTGGTGAAGTAATGCAGGGTGGAAAAACGTATTCATACATAGATTAAGATTTCTTTGCCACGTACATTTCGTCTCTCATTAACTTTTGATAATAAAATTAACAAGTATTAGGTTTCGCAAGTTTTAAAGTCAGCTAATTACTTATATTTTGTGACTATTTGTACTTGTGTTTTCTAACACAATACAAAAATAATTCGGCTGATGTGATATTTTTCATAATAAATCCTTTACAATGTGTTTTAAACTGTGTACAATGTTCACTAACATGCTGTTTTAGCTTAGGATTGTGTTTTAAGATTTGATGAGCAGTTTATTTGAACGGGAAATTGTAGAATTCAAATAAAAATATAGTTAGATATCCAAGATCTATTTTAACTCAATTTGGTCTTCTTCGTTCATTTAAACAAATAGATATGAACAAAAAAATGCACACTCCTATATTAAATTATATGTACTTGTAATATTTCAAGCGTAGTTTGAACCAATCTATCCGAGATTTTTTATTTCCTAATTAAGTTGTGATTAAACTTACTCCGATGATAGTGTAAAAATTTTGTTTTGTTTTCTCTATGGTTTATCACAAATGATTTTGTAGTGAGTAACTTTTAAAGTTATCACAACAAAATCATCAGTCTAGTCATTAATCACAGCTAGAGAAAAATCACAATTTTTACATTATCATCAAGTTAAATGAGAAGTCTAAATTACAAGTTAATTAAAAAATGGAAAACGTTTCTAAGAAACGTGTCCGTTACTAGTTGAGCCTTCGTTTTCCATGATCAGATCTCAGGAAGATTTAGATTTTTCCCATGCGTGATCCTGATTGTGAGTGTAAAGAAGACCGCTGAATATAAATGATTCTTAATCCCGTACTTAAATTGTGTTATTACGATCGTTTTGGCAGAATGATTAAATCCCTCTCGTAATTCGCGACAGTACGTTAACGAAGCCCGAGCACATATGTCGCGCGCAAACGCTGTCGTAATAAAGGATAATCAAGGTGTAGAAATGCCGAGGCATCTGTGCACGGTGATTATAATCCGGGGAAGAGGGATGGGGAAAAGCAACGAAGGGCCATGTCTGTCTCGCATTGCGGCGAGGGGGAAAACGAATAAGTAAGGAGGCGAGAACGCGTAATGACGTGCAAGTGAACAGGAGGAGCTATGTCCGTTGCCGTGTACGAGCGAATGAGACGAGCGGCTAGAAAATATGGCCATGATATTTACTAACTCGGCCTCCGCGTGAAAGTGTTCACTTTTCGCTTTGTGCCCCCCTCGTCGAAAGAACGCGCGCGAACGATCCCATGTAACGGGTGTCGCGATCAATCGATCGAGACGGGAACTGCATATAAATTTTACGAAAGAATTTGGAGCGTATCTCTTATATCTATACATGAATGATACTAATTCATGAATTTTGAATAATTTTTTTTGCAAGGAAAGGAAATGACTTTTTAAAAATATATTTTAGGACGCTAAGTTTGAATCTGCCGTCAGAAAAATTCATTTCGGTCGAATTTTTCTTTTAGATACAGTTTGTCATATCAATTTTATGATATGTCATTTTTAACTTCTACTATGTTACCTGATATGTTGATTTCCTAGCTAGACACAGGTTTCCAAATAATGCGAGCGACTGTTTCCAAAAAATTTTTACGTAATAAAAGTATTTATGATTCAATTTATGTCTGTTCTATAACAGAGTCGCAAGTCGTAAGTCGTATGAAATTGGTCAATCATTGGTTGAATATGAAAAAAATAATCGACTATAATTTGTTAATTTTTTATGGTTTATGGGTTGCGACACTATTGTAGAACAGGCTTTAGGAGGAGAGCCTGATCATATATTCATAGAAGTCTCACCATTTAAAAATTAAGAACTTCTAAGGTTATGCCGTTCTCAGTGGCTCTAATAAGTAATTGTTCGTATATTTTTTTAATTAGAAAGAGTTCGACAGTCATTACATAGTTCGACGAATGGAAGCCTGCATTTTTGTAGGAGGAAGAATTTTTGAACGTTAACTGGAGCTATTGTTTCCATTTACTAGAAATTCAATTTATTTAGAGCTGATTATCAGTGATTATAAACCTCTTGTGTAAATACCTCCTCGTAAAAATTCACTTATTCCTTATTCTAACAAGATATACGTATATATGAAAAGTAAAAAAAAAAAAATTTAAATCAAAAATAGAACTCTCGAGAATGTCAATAACAATAAACAAACAGGCCAATGAGAGTCAAAAACTGCGGTAGTTAGTGCGAGTTTAAAATTATTTATTACAATATAATTACAAAACTAAATCAAACGTCTCGGCTACTATTTGAGCCATTTTCAATGATATGAATAATACCCCTTCAAATTTCATGTAGTATGGTCGTCAATCAGCTGCACAGGTGTAGCGACACATCATTTCCATTAGACAAAAAATTAGTTGGTTTTTTGGTGATTAATGGACAACAATGCAGCAAATTAAACAAACATAAATCACATCAAAAGAATTTATAACATTATACATGTAGAATAAAATGATACAAAGTCAACGGACAATAGTCAAAAATTAGTTTTGTAATTATATTGTAATAAATAATTTTAAACTCGCACTAACTACCGCAGTTTTTGACTCTCATTGGCCTGTTTGTTTATTGTTATATGAAAAGTGTTTGGCAACAAGTAAAAGAAAATTTAAGGTGTTATTTTAAATGATAAAATAAAATAGATATTGGAAGCAACAAAATTGAAGTTGATATTCCGTTTTTTAATTATAAATGTTTAAACATTTCTGTGCATTAAGCTTTCATTTAAACACATTCAGAATTATAAAATCAAGAATAACAAAATTTCGGTGAAAACTTGTCTTTTAATTATTATTAATGTCTAAATACCATATTCACGTGCTTTAGGTATTCTTTTTATCAATATTTATGATTAAAAAACGAAATCATATTCGTAATTTTGTTCATTCATGATTTCCGTCTTAGTTTATCATTTAGAATCACTCCTAAATTTTCTCTCTGTATCCGAACACTTCATGTATTTATTCATTTATATATTTAGTTAGACTGTTTAAAACTTACCGATATATATGACACCTTCCTAAAAGACAAATTTTTTCACATGAGATTGGAATCTTGAATCAGTTATACATGTCATAATGATGAACGTCTTTGTCTAATCATCACGACATCAAAGTATGTCACCGTTTTATTATCTTATTTTCACAAGACTGAATAAAACATTAATAATTCTTTTTGGTGCAGACCGAGAATTGGCTTGGAGTTGTCCTGAATTAACGTCATTAGATCGAAAAAGACAAAAAAATACTGATAAAAAAAAGAGTCTAGTAATACGTAACTACCAAATGTTGAGTGAAATAATTTCAAGTGTTGTTAATATAATAAAAAATAATTCGATTTTTTTTTGTTAACATTTAGTAGATATTACTAAACACATAATAATATAACCAATCGTTTAGTAATAATTACTAAATATCTGTAGAAAAATAATAAAATTATTTTTTATTATATTAACTGAATATTTGATTCAAATTATTTCACTCAACATTTGGTAGCTATTACCAAGCTCTTTTTTCAGTGTACCGGAAACGGTTACCGGTTTATCGAGAGAACTGTGTAACTGTGTGTGAATGCTAAGAATTTGGTCGGCGGAAACGATAAGCGCGTGGGCTATCATCGAGGAGTATGTTCCTCCGCGTTCGGTAGTGGCACCTCGCTAAGAGGGCATCGCGAATGAAGAGAAGGGGTCCGCGAGGCACCTTTCTCGCGCGCGGTGCTCGCCGTGGAATGGCAAAAAAGAGAGGAGACCCTGTGACGTCACGCGACTTGTGCGGCGGTGCCGCTAGCCTCTCACTTGGTCGCCGACGTTCGGCCCGTTCGGTTCATCGTTGGCTCCGTTCGTTTCCTCTTCTCGATTCAGCCCGCCGCGTTCACTATTCGTCCTTCCGCACAATTAATGTTTCCGTTAAAAAAAAAAAAAAAAAAATAGAAACCGAGGAATAACGGAAAATATTCAGTTTAAGCTTCAACTCGACGCGACGACCGGCGTCGCGTTTCGGCGGTTATTCGTACTCGAGCGCGAACGGGAGTGACATCAACGGGAACGGTAGTTGTGCGAATACGCGGTGACACGGATCGCGAACGCGGTCCCGGATAGACCGCGAGTTCCGCTCCGCATTGCGCTTGGTAGTGAAGAGTTTTGTATTTTTTTCATTTCTTGATTGTGCCACATGATTTTCTGGATATGATACCGGATGGATTAAACCGCCATTGGGGGTAAGCGCCCTTTAAATTTTCTCTATTGCGCGACTTTAAACCGGCACAGATTGCTGCTTCTAGCGTAGAATATGTAGACAGGCACTTCGTCGGAGGTTCGTTATCCTCGAATATTTTTTTTCCAAAGTTGGGAAAGTTACTTTGCAAGTTACTTATATGTTATTTTTTATTATAGAAATTAAGTACAATAAGTTTGGGTGTTTTATAATATTTTTTACATACAATTATATTTTATCATTTGCTCCAATTTTGTACTATTTTTTGTACTCAATTTCTATAACAAATAAATATTATAAGGTAACCTGAAAAGTATTCTATAAGTAATTTGTAATGTAACTTTCTCAATCCTGTTTTTTTTTTTTGAGGCGCTAATTACACTGTGGGCAATAAAATTTGATCTTTTTTTTTATATTGCGAATGTAGATAATTGCAAAACGTTGTATTTTTGTCTGAACACGAATCTATTACTTAAATTTGATTATTAGTTTTTATTTTTAAGAAAAATAGAGTCACAGATGCAAAACATGACGATTTTAAGGGTTTTTATGATGTAATATCAAATTTTATTTCTAAATTTTTTGTTTGTATTACCCGAAAGTATCAATTTTTAGTTTTAAAATGTATTTTAGCTTTTTTAAATATCATTTTTTGTTTTCGAGATATATTATTTGAAAACAGCTCGCAATACTGCTTGTATTACATGGAAAAAAGCTGTTTTTAAATTAATATATCTCAAAAACGAAAAATGATATACATTAGCATTCTTATACATGAGATACACTGGGCCTTCAAATACTAGTTAAGAAAATGTTTGAGTGAATAGAAGAATTTATTATAATAATCGAAATATTATTGATTAAAAATTGTATACAGTCTAGAAAGTTTACATAGCATTCAAAGTGAATAAAATTTATGAACAAAATTTACCGTAAACTTATATTAAGTGTTACTTATAAAGTATTATAAGACTATTATAAAAAAAAATTACAGAATCTTTTGCACTAGTTTTTTTTAATCGTGAACTGTCTTATCATCATTGCAAATGTTCCACCATAATAACAGTGTCAAGCTGAAGTAAATTGTTGCTTGTCGTAGTTGTCATAATTTATTTCGGTCGACAGTAACAACATTTTATGCAGCTGTTCTAATTGTGAAATCTTAGAGATCGAAATTCAGTGCATGAGAGATGAATCGCGAAATGATGAAGGTACGCATTATCTCGCACTTGATTTACTCTTAAAATGATTATTGAACGTTCGATGAACTTCCTCGTCAGAAGTGTATCAGTAGAGTTATTACTTGCAAATAATGAATCTGACAGGCGTGTAAGAACTATTATTTCCAATTACCCTGATTAAGTCCGGTTATGAGAACGTTCATTATTGGAGCGTTTAATTATCTGAGCTATATCCTACAATCTTCTTAAGCAACGCTATTGTTTTATATTAGAACGTTTTAATAATCATTTTCCAAACTTCTGAGATATAATAAGATTTTGCAAATAAAAAATCATATTATATAGTGGTTGAAGGTGTAGATAGGTATGAGGATTATATGCTAATTTCGTTGATTTTATGAGTTTTTTATGTTCATTCCTACTATATCATTCACGTGTAAGCTAATCATTAAACCTAATATTCATGCTGGTCATTTTACAAAACATTTCTCCCATCGAGAAATACGTTCGCTTGTTTGTTCTCCTGTTGTTTGTTATACAGAATTCTTCGTAGCTCTAAAATTATATATTAATAGTAAGATTTTATTTTCTACGCATAATTAAACATTTGAATCTATGTACAAAACAATTTACATAGATTAAATCTTTTGCAACAATGATTAAATTAATTAATTATGTTATATAGCTTATATCGTTAAAGATTTTTTTTTTCATAAATTATTAATACATTAATTAAATATATAATATCATATAATACTTATAATAATTTATATAACTATATATTAGTATATGATAATGAATTTATAATCTATCTAAATACACTGAAATTAATATTTAAACATTAATTTTAAATTATTTAAATATGTGATATATTAATTTGATAAATGAAAATTTAGTCGTATATTATAATATAGTAAATAATTCAAATTTAATAAATTTATTAATTAAAATAAAATTTGAAGGGTAATATTCAAGCGAATAATGAATACCTCTAGAAAATTGCTAATGGATTTGGAGGTTACTTTGGTCTGTATACTCTGGTAAATTATTTTGTCAATTACTCTGGACACTTAATGATCCATGACAAAATTCCTTTTCTGTGAATCAGAATTAAGTTATAAAGGTTCTTTATAAAGGAACGAGGGGTGATGAATGCACAGTGATTTTTCTCAAAATGAACATCGATGCATCCCGCATGCGTGAGAAAGCGACGAAATTTCTTGATTGAACTTGGTAAATGGACTCGTAAATAAACTTTCAGTACAGTCATTAAATTTGTGGGTCATTATTTTTTCTTCGAGCAATATCATCGTTTTATACAACTTCCGGCCGTTATAGTTCTTAGTGCATATCAAGACTTTGTCATAAATTTATACGATAGTTTACTTAGTTAATTTATGCAGTAGCTTCTTTGTTACTTCTAATTTTTGCGTATAATAATCGAGATTTTTGAAGATTTTATTGCAAAAACTGCGGGTAATTAGTTTTTTGGATTTTCTCTATCTGACGCTCACAAGTTCATAAGATGATTGTTATTCTCCTTCTAAGAAATTCTTTATCTATTCACAAATTTCTTTAATATAGTACGCATAATTTATGCTTTATTGTGAACATAGATTTTACTTTTTTAAAAGCAGCATGTTGATCTCGAAACGAAAAAATGATTTTGCTGAAATTTGAAACGTTCTACATATTTCATTAGACTATCAAAATACTTATTTATGTAGGACGTTTTAAATTGGTGGAATGTTTTTTTGCATTATTCATCATACTTTTTTTGAGTTCTCTAATTATTTTAGGTTTTATAATCATTTTGATAGTCCAATAAAATTATTCTCAGATTGTTATCTATAAATTTTTAAGTACTTCAATAAAATTGTTTTTGTATAAAATTGGTATTACGAATTAAGTTAATTTTATTTACTTGTAATTTAAAACAATTAACAAGTTTTTTTATTAGATTTTAGATACAGTGCTTTCGTATTTTTCATAAATCTACAAAAATTCTTAATCTTCAGTTTAATATGTATAATATGAATTATGTATATTCGACTATAGGAGTTAAATAAAATATACACTATTGGTATAATATATTCTATTCTATCATGCACGAAGAAGTCGTGTCTTTTCGAAAAAAATCACGCAATCTGAGGGGACTGGCCTTTCAAGGTGGCCGCGTGAGACGAATATGCGTAGGTCTGAAATAAATCGTCGGAGGCCGCTTCGAATATATCAAATACGAGCATGTACCAGCGTCTATCATCTCGGAATCGGGATTATGGAACCGCGAATGGTCACGTAGAGAAACGTAATTGAAAACGCTTACCTTTTTATTACCGCGACATAGATAATCGTTGATCTCGCGCGCCCGTTGGTGGCATCGCGAGAACATTTATGTAAGTCTCACGCTCTCAAAGAGCGCGAATGCCCGCGGGATACCCCGCGAATATCTCGCAATCGCCTTTTCATGGCGAATAGGCAGGCCGACACTCTCGGAGTAGTATCTAGTACATGTCCAGTTCCAGTAAACATCCCGACTTTTCTGCCGCCGTCAAGAGCGGACCAACCTCCGTGCTGGAGGTTCGTGATACGAATAAATTTCTCGTGGAATATAGAGCCCATATTCTAAGCCTCATTCCAGGAAACGTGACCGTGTATGGTGTATAAATATGGTATATAAACTCAATAATGTTCAGAAACACGACGTTTCGCGTAGTGGTTTCGCATTGCTCGACCGTGCACCTCTTTTTTTTCTAACGTGATGTATGTAATTATCGCAGACGGACTAGACGGGATAAACATCGGCGAGGATAAAGTTCTGCTTCTTCCTGCGTATGTGCATCTTTTTTTGGTCAGACAGTGTGATGTATTGACGTAAAAGCGTGATTTTTGTTGGGATATTTTTATATATTTAAAAATATAATATTTTGCGCTAAATGTATTATACATTTAACCTTTTAGTTGTGACACACGCAAAAAAATTTTTTTCAATTATTAGCAAGTAAGAAATGCACTGTATTTATATCACCTTGATTTATTACTTCTGCATATTAAGCATAAATTAATAATGAAGTAATAAATAAAAAATAAGCAATAAACGAAAAAACGAAAGTAATAAATAAGTAATAAATTAATAAAAAGAATTGATCATGCGTGTATTACGTAGAGTGGACATATAAATGTATGATGTTTTTTAAGATGAGTTTTACATGGATATAAACTTTGCAATAACATTTTAATGTATCATTTCTTAATATACTTACATAACAAATCTGTGACGAAGAAAGTAAAAAACAAGAAACTTTTTTGCGTGAGTTAGCATAAGAAAAATAACGGTATGACATTTATAACGTATTTATATATTTACATTGATTATTACGTAAGTTCCAACGACAAAATCTCAGCGTTTTGATTTTTGACGAAACCCTCGCAAAGCCAGTTATACTATTTTCCGCCACAGTCACAGATTATTATATTACAGTTATGGGTCAGTGAGGCCGGTACTAACAGCAGACATGTAATTTAAAATCTTTTCAAGAATAAGAGGGTCGTTCTTAGCCAATTGCGAGCGAAATGGCCGGGTCAGAACGGATTGTCGCCGATCGTGTCAGCAAAACGGCGATTCGCATAAACGACAAAGATTATACAGATCGCGATGTGCCGTCCCGTTCTTATTTATTGGATCGGAACTCTCTTGACAGAATCCGATCTGTCGAACGCGCGGGAATAGGAACAAAAAGAAGTGTCAGTCGATTTGCATCGGAACTTCTTTTCTCGCGATGCGCGCGCGCGCCAGCGGACGATTTATTATCGCGCGGACGTTCATTAGTCGCCCGTTTCTTCTTGTCTTCGAGCGAAGCTCATTAGTCTGTGAGTGCGAGTACGCGATACTCCGTCCTGTTGCGACGGTGCCGATAGCGATTAATAAGCGATGCTGGGTTACGCAGCAGATCATTGGATTAATAAGCGTCCGTTGACCGGACAGCATGGCGTAAACGCTTGATTTCTCCGTAAAGGCGTCAGAATGACGAGCGACTATACTTGGTGATCACAAAACCTCGCTTTTTAGTGGCTATTTAATTTAACTTGCGCATATGCTGTTTTATGGTTTCTCTCCTTCAAAGTAGCGTGTATAATTTATAAATATTATAGATAAAAGTATAGGCTGTGTTAGAGAATTTTTATATAACTTAGAACATGAAACGTAATTAAATACAGTATACATATATAAACAGGAAGAAAAATAGCTCGTACACGTTTTGCACATTTTCTCAATAAATAACGGATTGTTTGATCAGTTTGAAGTTGATTTATTCTCGACGGAAATGTCGAAGTCACTAAACGCTTGATTTTAGCATAATTTATAATGGAAAAGAGGGATATCTTCTCTTTGGCGAACTGAACAAGAGTAAATGAATGATAAAATCATATATTATCCTTTGCTTGATTTTATATGGATTTTTCTTACCAGAATTTTCAGATTTTATTGTAAAGGTATACAATGTTGAGAATTAGAAAGTAGCATTGAATGCTAATCTCCTATATACGACGTTTTTTTATTAAAGAAAAATCAACTTTAAATTGGCAAAGATAAGTTGTACGATCGAATTGTGTAACTTCTTTACGTCTCGCGCATGTCGAATTGTATATCGAACCTGAATTTAGCATTTTTGTCCACGTGGTAAAGCAATTCCGTCTATACGAATACGTTTGCGCATGTTTAGCGGGAATAACAGGCGAGGGCCTCGCATCTTTGTGAAAGCGAACCGGATCTCGTTAGTAATTCGCGTTTTACGCCCGCGACGTGATGTATCGTTCTGGATTATCACTGACTGCTGGCGAATGTATAATACCGGTATGGTACCGTCCGTACAGAGCCCTTCGTTCTGTATGTTAATGCGTGCATGAATAAACTAAGGAAAGCCGATACTCTGTTTAAACATCAGAGGCTTATCCTGAGTTTGCTTTGCTTGGACATTTTGTGTGGCGCATATTACAGACAGCCGTCGTTTTATAGTTATCATCAATAGTAATCAACGGAAATAATCTCGTGGATCGACAGTGATGTCAACGGATCGACAGACTTCGTGACGCAATTGCATTTTATACTCATTAATTGCGCATATAAATAAGTGAAAAAAATGCGGAGATATCGTAAATGCAAAGCCAAGCTTTAAAAATAAAAGGAAACATTATGGAAAAATACCGCACTTGAATGTGTTGTGACGGAATGAAATGAATACCCATAGACATTCATTTATTAATTAGTTATAGAAGCATAATTGCTTTATTAGAATGAAATCTGCATCGACGAACAAATGCTCAAATAAGTAATTACATGTGTAATTGTTAACACACAGATTAATGATGCTTTCTTACAATGTAATTTAATTGCATTACGTAACTAAGCTGTGTATTATAAATTATACGAAGTAAAATAAATTGAAATTTATTGAAATTTAATATATTAAAATAATCTAAATTAATGCTTAATATTTACATTCGTATCAGTATAACGGAAATAAGTATAACGGAATATGATAGTGTAAATTAAATTGCCACTGATATCGATGCTATCGACGCGTATGCCGTTAGACAAAATCATACTGTCATTTATGCAGATAAATTGAAGCCGATCCCTCTTCCGTCATACAATCCATGACGAGCAATCGTGAATTACGTCTCATCTTTCTCTCTCGAGTCTCTTCAGTCTCGACCACAAAATGGAACCAAGAAGGAAAAAATACAGCGTCGGTAAAAATTATTGTGGAAAGAATCTTGCGCAACGGAAGAAATTGCGGGAGACACAATAAGAAAAAAATGTTTAGCTGATCTTACTATTGCTGATTATTTCATTTGTTCATATCGTATTACTATTACGTGCTTTCATAATAATAATAATAATATATATGATAGTATTTTCTTGGTTAACAAACGGGAATACCACCTTTTTTTTTTTATCAAAATGGCGTATCTGATTATTTTTTCAATTGATTTTCAATTCTTCAATTGATCTTTTTCCTTCCGTTTTGTTTGAAACGATATAGATGCTAGTTTTATTATTAATTTAATAATTACATATACAGGTAAAATGAGGAAATATTAGAGTCGCAAGCGTTTGCAACGTAAATTAAAGCGCATGGAAGGAACGAGAGTGATTTTTAACCGATAGGAAGTTAAATGTGTAAACTTTCGTAATGAGACAGCGGTATAGCGAAAACGAAAGCCTCTCCATGACGACCTGTTCACAAAATTGCGATTTCTGGCAGTGACTGACGCGGTTACTTCTCCGGGAGCGTAATATGTAATTATTACGACGTTTCACTCGCGTTTCGCGGGTGTGTCCATACTCGGTGAAAACACCGTGATCGGCGACCCGCCCTGGATCCGTATTTTTAAGTGCGGCCAACTTTCGTATATGAATTTCAGTTATTTGGTCTGATCGTGAAATGAAACGGTCGACCGTGACGGCGCAAGGCGCCATTCAGTCCCCTTCGTAATTTCACCGACCGATCCTGCCCTAAATTATCTCGCTAGTTCTAGAAATTGATCTTCGAATCTCTGGGACCTACTTCGGCTTGATTATTTTGATTTTAATTATTAAATCTGAACACATTTTTTTCTTTAATAGTACTACGACGTAAACACAGTAAATTAATTTTTACTGAATAAAAAAATGATAGTTAAATTAATGTATCATATAAGTGTATCTTTACATAAAGTAAATATTCGCTTCTAAATATTCAAATAAATATTTATTAAAATTTTGTATTTTTCTTCCGTATAGGGTAATTTAAATGCATATAAGAATAGATTTTATCTCTGTGTGTTATACTCTCGTAATATCTTTATTCTTGCATATTCTGCTGGAGACGATTTTAGGATGCCATCTAAAACGTAGGTGACAGCCGTAGTCGAGAGGCAGGGCTATATGGTCTCAGGGTTAACGATACAGCCGGGGTGACCAGTATACGCAGCGGATGAACGTAAATGTCTACTGCGGGCGAAACGAGCCCGCGCGGATCGCATCTTGAGCTATAAAAAAATTCGAAAGCCATCTCGCCATCTCCCGGTGGTGGTAGTGCGTGCATCTCGATGCACTTTCGATCGAGGTTAAAACACTTTCGCCGCGGTCGAAATTAAGGAGCACGCGCGTGTAAACTGCGCGGCGTTAACTCGATTGGCTCGATGAACACTGGTAGCATGAGAACGGCGGCGAAAGACAATCGTGAAAGCATCCCGGGAAGAGACCTCCCTTTGATTGTCTCTCGTAGAAAGTAAACACGAACCGAAGTAAGAGCGCCTCTTCTCGAATTCACCGATCTTCTTTCCTCCCTGTGTCTCTCATGGCGAGCTACCGTCGCAGTTCGCACCGGAATTCGTGAATTAAGTTTTGTTTTCACGCTCGACTGCCCCGACGGACAAGACTTTGTGGCGAATTTAGCCTGAATTCGTGGCCGGAAAGCAAGCACAACAGTCACCGCCGAAAATTGTACCATTTCCGGATCCGACTTTCTCCGACATGTATTTGCTCGAATAGTAGGTGTCTAACGGCTTTCACGAAATGATGAATATATTTATTTGATTTTCCGGTTTGACAACGTTCCGTATTTATTCATTTTGACAATTTTACCGGTTTTATTCTGAAGTTCTTTTTAGTAGAAATCATTTTTTTGTTTAACTGTTCAGTATTATATTGAAGAGATCTAAATCAAGGATCGAAACATTACAATTTTATTTTATTAATATAGGATAAACTCGAGTAAAAATGGCCGTACGGAAAAAATGACCATGTTTTCAGAATAACTACAATAATGCTCTATTTAACAATTATTGGAGAAAATACATTTATGCTAGTTATCTTTTCTGTATGGCTACAACATTCGAGTTTATCCTATTTTTTTTACATAAAACCTGGTATATCGGCATTAGCTCAGCTTTTAATTTATATTTATCTGATTTTACTTTCCTGTTACACACATTATAATTATTGAAATAGTAATGGAAGTATTGACTTCAATTAATTAAGGATTAATAAATTATAAGAAATAGAAAAATCTTTTAAAAATACTAAGTTTTACCCCGATTATTTTTTACGACTTCCTCTTTACTTTTTTGCAAAAAGAATTACACTAACATTCTCAACTTCAAAATATCAGTTTCG
Source organism: Cyphomyrmex costatus (assembly GCF_001594065.2). Taxonomy (NCBI): domain Eukaryota; kingdom Metazoa; phylum Arthropoda; class Insecta; order Hymenoptera; family Formicidae; genus Cyphomyrmex; species Cyphomyrmex costatus. Next base: position 329,553 of record NW_017275282.1, on the reverse strand, counting down.
ATTTGAACGCATGACTATGTCAATTGAAAACATTATTTTTTTCGTTTTGAAGAAGCATGAAGATGCTGTCTTCAAGTGATTTTTAGTTTTCATTACTTTCAAGATAAATGCATATTGTCGGTTGTATTTCGAGTGTCAAGCTTCTCTAAGTCTTGTCACGAGTCTTTTTTCCTTTTGCTCCTTTTATTTCTCGCTGCATTTGAATTTCTCCTTCGTCTTTTTTATTCTTTTTTTCACGGTCATTTCGGCCATACTATAAAAATGAAAATTTTCGGGCCACGTTATGAAGGAACTACAAAGGGCGAATCGACGCTTATTCAAAGCACTGACGGAACAGGTTTCCAAAGACGTGAGGATGCGTGATGCATCTGACATGTCGTCGCTATAATGCGACCATCAGTCATGAAGTTGTAGGTACCGAAGGGAGAAAGGGACAAAACGTCAGATGATGCAAAAGTCGGAGTTTCTTCTGTGGCTAGCCTTATTGTCTAATCACACATGACTATGCTTTATTTCGTGCATTATTCCGTCTTAAGTTTTCGCATGTCAAGAACATTTGTGGTATTTGACATTCAGTGGAGACGCCATTAAGATGTACCCTTTGATGAACGTCGTGTGTAGCGTTTGATGAAATCCGATCTCGAATTTTTGTTTGATTCACAATAATGACATTAATATTATAATAATTATATCGGATACCGTATTTGATTAACACATTTTTTTAATGTGTATTCTAATAAATATATCTATATACTAATACCTTCGATATAGTTACGCGATCATTGGTAGTTTAATTTATTACATATAACATATTACAAATAATAATTGGTAAGATGAATTATGTAATGAGAAGATTATTAGATTTACAAATTTATTTAGTCTAGATAACAATAATGTAAAAAAATGGTGGTATAACATGTGTTTGTAGAATATTAATAATCCATGAGGTATACTTGTTTCATTGACATTATACAGTTGCAGACTTCGCGATAATTATCGATTTACTTAAGTATTATATATCAAATAACCAGAAGAAAACCGGATTGAAGTATAGAACAGAACTCGTTCATTTGCTGTTTACTTTGAGCATTTCTGTGCGAAACGAATTTTTAAAAAAAAGAGATATCGAAACTTTCTGTCATAATAGTGTTCTAATAATCAGTAGTAAAAGCTGTTTTTGTATAAATCAAAAAAGAAATACAATTTCTACATTCACTACTACTTTTCAACTTACTAACTTGATGCTCCATCTGAAGCAAGAAACTGTTTAGTGTGTTTATCACTTTATCTCTGCGAAGATAGGTAGCTAAAAATAGGAAATAAATTGTAAGGAGAGATACGCATGGAGAGAGAGAGAGATAAAAAGAGAAAAATGAGAGAATAAATGAGAAAAAAGTTAAGAAAAAAATCAGAATAAAAGTTATCGTATATAATAAAATATCATTTCTATATTCATTTGCGTCATATTTACAAATTAATTTTTATGTAAAAATATGTTGATTTTATATTAGATTTTTATGCTATATATTAGAAGAATGTAATACAAATCTATTCTGGCTCTTGTTATTTATTCTTTAACGTTTTTTATTTAAATGTATAGACGCAATAGACCTAGGATTAATGCCATCTTTGCGATTTGCGTCGATTATCGCCTTGTTAACGAAGATCTTGACGTTTATCTGCGTCCAAGGACGAGGCGAGAATTCTCCATAATATGTCCGCAATCGGTAAATGCGTGGTAAAAAAGAGAAGAATGATTTCACGGGTGTAAAACAATTTATAGCTTAGAAAGAAGCGTAAGTAGCGACGATGATTTAGCGAAAAAGAACAAGCGAGGAGAGTGAGGTTTAAGAACTTCGCTCTTTAAGTTGGCTAGTTGCTGGTCTAGCTATAAACTATATTATTCTAAAAACATGTTGGTCCGAGGTTATTAACTTGCGAACAAAATGATGGGGAACTTATGAATTAATTTGGCTCTGTCGTAGTCATTTGCAATTTTCAACGTCTCTTGCGCAATCAGATTTTAAAACCTCGATCGATTCTTTCGATTATTATGATCTAATATATATATATAATATAAAATAGGAGATACAATAAGTATAATTTTATATTTACTACTATTCTCCTGAAATTAATTCTGGATACAGTTGATTTTAAATGCATATTTTAAAGTGTACGAAATTACAAATATTTACGTACACTCTAAAATGTATAATTTTCATCGTTTTTTTGTGATGTTAATATTAACTTTAACCAATTGATGAAATTACATAGACTGCATGGTTAAATATGTATTTTTTTTTAAATGTATATGTGTGAAATTATATAATTATTGTTAAATAATACCTATTTATAACTAATGATTCAATAACTGATATGTTTCGATAGGTATATATCAAATTTTAACTGATTACAAAATTAGAAATCTGTAAATATAAAAAGAATTAAATTTTTGTTATATATTACTATTTCTCTTGTATTATTCACTATATCGCAATATTTATGAATCAATTTCAACAACATATTGGTATTAAAATTGTAGAAATATATTTTTATAAGTCGCAATGTTGAGGGTATGTTAAGTTAGCACCCCAACTATAGTACTCAGGAGTTCTGATTAGAGTTCCCACTTCCTTTTGACGAGACGAAGAGTTCCCTATAGTTAATAACAAGAGTTCCGCTCAATAAACATTTTTTTTACATTTTTTAAAAATGGGGTGCTAACTTTTTATCCAATTTCGAGGTGGAATAGTTCTGAGCGGCTTAATAGCTTCAATTTGCGATTGCCTAGAGTTCCTGATATGTAAAAAAATTTTCGAATAATAAAAAATAAATTAAAAATTTTTGAAAAATTAATTTTTAGATATAATAGTTCTGATGATAATTCCTACTTCTTTTTGACGATACGAAGAGTTCTCTATGATTTTTAATGACATATGCGCTTAATAATCATTTTTTAATAATTTTTTAAAAATGGGGTACTAACTTTTTAACGAAATTAAAGGTCGCATAGTTCTGATCAGCTTAACAGAACTATTTTGTGAATACCTAGAGTTCTTGATACATAAAAAACATTTTTGAAATATAATAAAGTTTTAAAAAAAATAGTAGAAATCTTTGAAAATTTTTTTGAGAGTACCGAGTAGTTCTGAGTAGCGTTTCTTATAGTTCTCGACGAGTTCTATCGAAAACTGTAAGGTGAAAAAGCGATTGGACCAACGGTTTGCAAGATACAGCGATATTTGTCGGAAGATCAACAATTTTCCACCTCGTATTCCACCTCGAAATTCGATAAAAAGTTAGCACCCCATTTTAAAAAAATGTAAAAAAAATGTCTATTGAGCGGAATTCTTGTTATTAACTATAGGGAACTCTTCGTCTCGTCAAAAGGAAATGGGAACTCTAATCAGAACTCCTGAGTAATATAGTTGGGGTGCTAACTTAACATACCCCAATGTTGAACTTGAATTAATATCAGAATTAAATATATCTAGTGTTCTTGGCATTCGTGTATATTAAAATTCAATTTGAAGAAAATCACGCTTTGCGATAACGCGACGCTGTTACATAATACGAAACCTAGTAACCTTTTATGTTTCGATGTACCGACGGTGTTGTGAATAGATAATATTGTATATACCTCCTTTACCGCGTAATAATGAGTGCGCGCGTTATCCTGTTAAGGTCACTTGTTCGATAGCACACCGAACAAGTCACGATGAGTCTTGACATATACGACACGATAGATCTTTCCTATCACTCCTCACGTGGCTACTTATCTTTTAAAATTTTTTAAAAATATTTATATAATATATATAATATAAATAAGAGACCAATGATTTAATCCTCTACATGTTTCGTATTAAAAAAATAACGCAGATAGGGGAATAATTTTATGTAATTAACGGATCGTTTCTAAGCAGAATAGCATGACTCTTAACATGGCTCGTAAGACTTGTAAGTTCTTACAATTTTATGTAATATCTTTACAGACACCTTCTCCTTATTCATAAGATTTATGAGAAATAATTGTAGAATTGACGAATGATCATATGTCTTACGGTACATACGCATAGAATTATAATATCAATCATACCTGATTATAAATTTTACAAGAACAAGTTAAGAGTCTACTTAGAATTAACCCATTAAACTAAAACTGATAAAAAATTGTGAAAATTATAAGGAATAATTTTTGGATAGTAAGTACATAACACGCATATTTTTTTTTCAATGCTTAATCTGAATTTTCATAGGTTTTATAATACATTAGTTCTGTTATAATCTCTAAAGTAACAGTAAAAACGTGTTTATTGTTATCGTCACAATAATTAGTGCGATATTTTATGGAAATGACCATGTAACGTTAGAGAAATAGTGTTTCTCAATAATGATATAAAATAACCCACATTCGTTTGACCTGAACTTTTTTTACTGCATGTTTCATGATAATGAAAAATTCGCGGTTTACATAAACGATGCACGGCCTTGATGCAATAAAAATGCGATAACGTTTCAAGTGCGATTATGTCCGAAAGAACGATTACGCCACTTTCGTACAAATCCCATGTGAGGTGGCCCCACCTCTTCTCTTAGAGAGTTAAATCGTTATTCATGACGACCGGCCGTGCCGTTAGTGTGCTGCGTGAAAATGGAAACAGGTTACGAATATATCATCCGTTAATTCGCACTTCTGTCGATGCCGCACCGAATATCATGTCGCGTATAAATTCTATAAGAGTGCTGTACAGTAAGTCGGATCGTTGATCCGAATGTACAAAAGTTGAATTCATGTTTTACAATTAGATGTTACGAAATCTTTTTCTACTTTCGTAACGCCGAAATTTTTCGTGTTTTACGATTTTTTACGTGACATTTAACGCAGAGTGAAATTGCGTAAAGATCTGCTTTTAAACACATTACAGAGTATTTTTTACATACATATATTTTTATTCGTTATTTCTTTAAATATAAAATAAAATTTTAAAATACATGTGATTGAAATAAAAAATATAAGATTTCTAGAAATATTAGATTCTTTATGATAGGTATATTATTTCATTGACTTAATTTTTTAAATATTTATTTTAGACCACATGTATATGAATTTTCGTTTTATATTTTATGAAATCTTATTTTGTTTGTACGCGTTGTTCAGATTCCACAACGATCTCGATACGCTTGAAGCTCCTTTCCATCATTCCACCTAATCTAAGAGGCTTGTGGATAATTGCGCGTCTAACACGATCGTGCGAGCGGGTATGCAAATCCTCGGGAAGAAATCCTGATCCTTTCACCACGTTACTGTAGCCTATATCTGGTTTATCCCGATCCACGTGCAGACGTTTAATTATAATTACGTACTTTCAAATTTAGCACCTGGTGCGTTAAGTGACACACGTGTGGAGAAGTAAGTGCAATTCCGTGTTATTACGTATTTGAAGTTCCATTTTTATATATTGCAGACGCGCGAACGAAGAAAGTATGTCATGTCTGTGGTATCCAAAACTCATCTCGACCTTAAAACTTAATTAGATAAACTAGAATATATAATTAAATGATGGATATTTTTTATTTTTTACCAATTACGCGTCGCACAATTTTGCAAATTCGTGATGCGAAAGATAATAAAGGACATACACGACAGCGTGTTGCGAAGCTTCTAAAGAGCGAGCACTGTTAATTACAACAGAACATCGATGCGGTTGACAATGGGTGGTCATGTCCGTTTCTTTTCACAAGTGCATGAGAACACTTTTTCATCATCTTACGAAAACAATAGGGTTGATACACGCAAGGACAATACAACGAGGTTGTCCTTGTTATTTTCCACCTTGGCTGAGTTTCATTTGCAAGTGAACCGATGATGACCACGATGATGACGATTTCGAGTTGAACAAACCGTGTTGTGATTCAGTGCAGGTTATACGAACGCCGGTGACCGTTAACCGACCAGAGAGGCTCAACCGACGATTATCACAACTGGCTCCGCCATCGCTGCAGGCTCCGTTTGCTATATTACTCGGCGGTTGATCGAAAAGTAACATGCGATCGGGTTGAGCGTCTCTGGACACGCCATATTACGCCATACTTGTAAAGTGTGTCAATAGGAGAACAAACAGACAAATGTGCTCCTCGTGACTAACCCACTCACCAAAAGTCGCTTATAAGATGCCGACTGGCCTGTAGAGACTTCGATGCCCGCACGGTTATATACATGCGTATATTTGCTGAGGACGAAGCTTTTGTTCTCTAACTTTTGTCTAGTAAAGAGTTCAACTCTCTCTCTCTTTGAGGTTACCGTGGGTCAAAACTTAAGCATAACGAAAATCATCTTAAAATCTCTATAGATTAAAATGTATTTGAAAATATTGTAAATTTAAAAAATTATAACTTTTTAAGTAATAAAATTTATTTTTTACTAAACGTCATTATTCTCATTTTCTTAAAAAATGAAATTATATACTTTCTCTCTCTCTCTCTCTCTGTAGCTTTTTGAAGTCAATGGAACTAATACTATTAACACTTAAAAAATGATTCGGGTCATTTTAACAATCATGTAACTTTTTGAAGTGAGTGAATTATTCTTTCTGTGTATATTCCCAATTTTTAATATTCTTATTCGAAGCATACTTAATATTTTTTTGAACGACATAATTCTAAATCCATGTTACGGAATCAGGTTGCGATTGAAATCGTTTTTACGGAACAGATAATGCGCGGCTTATCGTTAGTTGTGTTACATACTAGATAAAACCTCCATTGAAAATATTAGTTTAAAAGCGCAAAGCATATGGGTTGTAGATATTATTCAATAAGAGGGATATCGTAGCTTGTGGTACACACTAAAGAAAACCGTAAAGGTTTAAAGGTTGCACAAAGAATAGTCTATATATGAAAAAATTCGCCGTGTTGAGGATCATCGCGAGGTATTCGTTCGCAATTTCTAGGTGCCTCGCAGCTGATGCGTGTTACTCGGCACGGAGGTTAATCCGCATGTCCACGTAATCGTTAGATATCACCTTTTATGCCGGCGCGGCGGCGGTGCAATCACGCGACAGTTCCTTTCTATTGCGTGACGGCGACAACGTCGGCAGAAAAGTCCCGTAATGCCGACGTTCGTCGTCGTACTAGTGGCCCCCGCAGCTCTTGTCACCTCGCTTATCGACTTAGGTAATTAATACCGGTCTGGGTGGTGCAGATCGGAATGCGACACACAAACTTCTCGGGTCTGTGCTCGATACTGGAACGTCGGTTCTCAGAAATACCGACTAGGAACAACGAGAGTTGTAGTATTTGCATGGATATAAGTGACATGTTTGCTCTGCGGCATGCGACTCGAGGAGAGTGAAGTGGCGCAGAGAATTAAGTGGATCGTTGACATTATTTAATTCTTGATTTGAAATTAAATTAAGGACATTGAATTAATGGGAGAACGGATGTTTTATTTTTAGATAAGCATTTCTATTTTATTTTTTTACTATATCACATCATATCTATTCGCGTTGCTTCAAATCCCTCAAAATTTTTGCACTTGAAATGAGACAAATATATATTCGGCATTGAGTGCAAGCACAAAAAGTGCAAGCAACACAAATAGATCTATTATATTTTTACATAATATATTATTTGATAAGTGGTGTAATGAACAGATAATAATCGTCGTTTTTATATATTTTGTCTATAGGCTTATAACTCAAGTTATAAATGAATTTTCCGTTAATCGAGTGGTTCGGTTACCTCATTTGATTAACGAATTCTTATCGCTGTGAAATACTCGAGCAAATTCCCGTCGCGGCATCAAGTCGCATACCGGAACGTGCTATTGGAACTTGCATTGTCGCATTTCTTCGCGACATCGCATCGTTACGGCATAGCGTCACCGGGAGGGTTTACGACAAACTTGAAAAGAATGAGGAGTGACCTGGTTGGCCCGAGTTTGTGCCGAGCAAACCGTTGACCGCGCCGACAAAAACTTGGAGAAAATGATGGTGCGACCAGTTCGAATCGACTCGCTATCGAGAGAAGGAAGTGCTTCGTCTCGCTTCTACAGCTTTTCCAAGTCAGCTAACTCGTTTTCTTTCCTTCACGCACTGTCATTATTTGTTGTCGTACATCAGCCACCGTTACTAGTCTCGCGTCACGATGTGCAGTTGTGAGAAAAGAGGAGACTTCAATGCCTGATATTGCGGCAATATCGCTCCAAGTTGAATGTACTAGATCGATTACTCCATTTCAGTGATCTATCCCGGATTAAACTGTAAATTTAAATAAATTTATTTATTATAGAATTCTATATCTAATTATATAACTTTTTTAACGATGTCAGTACATTGTCGTTGCGTAAATATTATTTATTATGAAAAAGTTGCGCAATGATAATATAAGAATACCAAACTATCGTTAAGAGTTACGAAATTGGAATACAAAGATTATATTAGATGTAACATATTCTATTTAATCTGTATTTAGAATAACATGTTAGTGAATTAATAACTTGTTGAAAATAGATTGCTATCAGTACGAGTTAATAGTGTAACAAAGTGGCAGCGGAATTTAATTCGCGAGATAAATAAACCTGTAATTGAACATACATACAACAATGGTTTACCTGATTTTTATCATTTGAAATATTCCGTTTACGCAACCGTAAAGAGAGAGAAAAATAATTTTTTAAAGAAAATATACCGAGAAATATACATTTATAGAAAAGATTATGCAATAATTATATATGATTTGCCTTTCGTACTTTTGATCTTTCAATAATTGTGTTACATATAATTTTGATCGTTTAAAATAAAAATTATACTAAACGTTGTTTATAGTAGCACAAACAATAAAATAAATAAATATCTATTTTTCTAAGTAGAAAAAATCCGGAAAGATCTCTTACACATACGGTCTTCCTCATTACCGTGGCGAATGTTATCTAGCATCGAGCCGGACGTGTTCTTTCCATGCGTGCATCAGTCATACGTTGTATGCCGTGTAGGAGACATTTATGCAATGTCGCGATGGAGGCTGTTAACCTTATCCGCGACACGGTGTGGCGGCCATTGTCTTCGTTTTCTCGATTACTAGGCAGCGTTACGTATGATACGGCTAGGCTACCCATTTAATAATTGTCTGGCAGCAAATCCTACAATCTTCATTCTTGTGCGCACAAGGCACACTGGATTTTGCTGCCGTCGTAACTTAATCCTTTTAAAAAGATTCTTTGGTAGAGGAGACAAAATATCAGGATAGAATCAGATTTGCATAAAGATACACACGAAGTATGTGCATATAGTATTCTAAAGTATATCTTAAAATTGTCGAAATATTATTGGTAACTGCAATTTTTATTTCTTAATCTTTATTTTTTTCTTTATTGTAAGCAATATGGAGTTAGAAATAAATTTTCTATGTATCTATTATCATATTTTAAATTATAGTACTTCGTAGTATGCAGAAATTATTTTTATATGAATCTAAATATACAACAATCTTCATTTAAATAACATTAATTACATGTAATTGTAGAGATGTAATGTACATATAATTTTATATATTCACTTACTATTCTGTGTTTTTCTATTTCAGAATTATCATCTTCTCTTTTATTGTTACACTAGTTTATGTTACTGCTACTAAACCTTGTCTACATCATAATAGAGCTTACCTCTTATGGCAATCTTAATTATCTCTATTTACATAGAACGTTGCCCAATTTCGCGTAATAATACTTGTCAGAATAGACTCGCGTGAAGCTGGCCCCCCAATATTAAAAAATCGATTATTTTCTTCATGCATTCGTTTGCTCATCGTTTGCTCACAAATGCTCAGTTGGAATATTCGTTTGCTCATCCTTAGTTCAAAAGATTTGTGAGCAAACGATGAGCAAACGAATGCATGAAGAAAAAAATTGATTTTTTAATTCAATACCAAAACTTAATTTTCGTATATCTTTTGAACTATAAGGGTGAACAAACAAAAATTCCAATTGAACATTCGTGAGCAAATGAATGCATGAAGAAAATAATCGATTTTTTAATATTGGGAGGGCCAGCTTCACACGGGTTCAGAATAGCAATGTCTTTCCAACGAGAAATCAAGCGACGCCTGCTGAGATGTCCCTGAGGGTTAAACGGGAAATTTTATCGTGCAATATATTCTAATTACGACCCTTTACGACGATTAAATGTCCATTATACGATATGGAAAAACGCGGCATGCTTATTTACGATCGTGCTCGCGGAAAGGGCGTGTTGAGATTTCAGCGTTTGGGATTTCAGGAAACGCGCGATCGCCGATATCTTTTTATATCCCGTCGTTCGTTTTAATTATATTAGAAAACCGTGCGTATCAATTCGTGTGTATCAAAAAATGTGTATCAATTAATGGTAATTACGGTCGAGGAATATTCCACGCTATGATATCGCTTCGACCGTAGTATCCTGGCGCGTATAGAATTTATCGGGCTTCCTCGTTAATACATGGTATACGTCAGTGAAGATCTCTCGAGATGACGTAGTGTATATTAAGCGCGAGATTGCAAGCTAACATACTGGTGGTGAATTAAATTGAATGTCTGATCCTTGCCTCGAACGAGATCGAAGTTCTTCACGATGATGCGTAAAAGTTCAGCAAACGCGGGAGATGGAATTTTATTTAATGCTATTTCTAGAGATGTAATTTCAGAGTAAGCTTAAAAGCAATACATCCATTTTTAGTATTAATATCATACAAATGTTGTTCAACTAATATTCTGAAAACTAGTTAGATTATTGTAGTGCCATTGCATTGATAATAAAAATGCTTGTTTGTGGATTTTGTTTTTTTTTTAAATGATAAAAATGGCATGAAAAATTTAATAAACTGTATATAAAAGATATCTCTCAAGCAAAAGTATTATTAGGGTATTTATCTAAATTTCTTTATCCTGAAGTAAGGATCAAAAAGATATAAGGATGTTCAATTTATGGTGATGTGCACTTATTTGCAATTTGAATCTAAATTTAGAATTATGAAAAAGAATGTAGAATCGAATATTTTTCAAACGTTAATATATATTTTAAATTATACATAAGGTAAATGTATCTGTTAATGGGCACATAATCTAATTATTGAATAAAATGACAAATATTTTTTTACATTATATACATATATAAAATTTTTCGCTTTTAATGATATGTGTAACTTTAAGTTCATTGTTTACAAAAATTTAATAAGAGATTCATTTAAAATCGTTTATTATTAAAAGCTTAATATTTAGAATTTTTATTATTTCGTTCAATAAATGAGTTATGTCCACTAATTGCTACATTTACTTTATATACGTGATGAACGCAATCGCCACCATAGCGTTTAATAGAATTAATTAACATACGAACAAAATTAATCGTTACGGCATATTCTCATCGGTATTCATTTGGTTCAAAATTAATCAAACCTGTTTCTTACGAATGATAATTTCTCATTAATATAGCGAGGAATTATAATTATCCATTATCATTTTTCTCTCTGTAAAGGGTTATAGAAGTAAATTGAACGTTTAATGAAAGCGGAAGCTTTGCTCGTATCACGATTCCTAGGAAACTGATACGCCTAAGTAGGGTCCTCCGTTTTGACCTGCAGTAAACGGAGCATGAACGTCGGTTTGATCGACGACGGTAAAACCATTACTGAAGGCGGCACCAATTTGTTATGAGAGCAACCCGATACGCACATTCGCGCGTACGCGTGAGAGGGAAGGCACTTTAACGGAGAGGACAGCGACTTCCCTGCCCAAGACAGCACATTATGAGCTCACTTGCGCGTTCCCGATCGTGATTATTTATTTGATAGATCTCTTATCAGCGCAGATTGCCTGCTTTTTTTTGCGTTTGGCAAGCGCGTACCTATATAAATGCTCCGTATAAGTGCGTATCAATAAAATACGTAAAGAAATGATGTATATGCGGTAAAAGCAGTTAACAAATATCCCCAACGTTATTGATACTTTTATTATCTACAATCTATATCCTCGATATTATACATATCTATATAATATGGCTTGATATGCTTAAATAAAAACTCTTCTTTTCTAAAAGATTAATGTTACTGTCTGTATCGTATTTTTAATAAATTACATGAAAATTTAATTTGAAAAAAATAAGGCTAGAACATAGCAGTATGTGTGACAGATAATTATAATTTAATAATAGATTTTTTAAACTGATTGACAAAAATGAAGAGATAGTTCTGAGTATGTATAGATATATTTCGTTGCAAGATTTCTCTGCATTCAAATATTATTGTAATATTTTTTATTATTTCGATATTATTGCGCGTATAATTTTATAAAAAGTGTAAACCATATACAGAGATTACTATTTTGGATAACAAATAATGAAAGATTGTAGAATTTGCTTTTGTCACACTATCTAAAGTTATTTAGTAATAATACATTTGTGCGTGGGTGACTCTCTCGCATCAAGGCCATTTTCGTAATGACGTCGGATTTCGAAGGCTGGTTTACATACTTTAGACTTTCATCGCGTTTCTCGACGCTACATTGGACTGTGGACTTGAAAAATATACCGCAATAATTTTATATCTTCATGCAGCATGATTTATGACAATAATTAATATTGGTTTGGCCAATAATGTTTCTCTGTTTTTAAGAGGCGGCGCGGTCAATATCGAATGATTAGACGTCATTTATTGAATATGGAGAACAAGAATAAGTATTTTTGGCATCGTTATGCTGTTTTATGCACTATTATTTCTTTTTTATTCTGTTTTATGATTTTCTACAGCGTTTTCTCCTTTGTGAAAATAAAACATAATGTGGTGGAAATTATATTTTTTATTTTTGTTCTTCGTATTAAAAACAACGCTAAATGTTTGCAATTTAATCAACCTTAGCAACCTTTTTTTTTTAAATACACATTGAAACATCATCTTTCACAAAATGTTTATCATAAATATGAATAAACATTTATTAATGATTATCATTCGGTGTTAACCGCTATCTTCTAGAAATAGAGGGAAATTATTGGCCAACTCAACATATATAGATACTATATTATTTTTATAAATATTATATATTCGATTTTATATGTAATTTTTTCCCAATTCGTATTTTTAACGAACGAGTAATGGAAAAAGTTTTCTTTATGTTATCTTATTATTTCAATATGAGACGATTAATTTTCGAAGTAACATTTATTTAACCATGAAATCTTCAATTTGCGAGATATCAATTAATTGATATCATTAATTGTAAATATATAAATTGAATAGATATAGCACACATAAATTGCATAGATAATTCTCCCGAGAGAATTGCAACTCTCTATAAGCGAAAGTGTATATTGTCGCGCAGTGGTACATAAAATATTTAAGTGTCTTCAGTGTCGGTATACTGTATTTATAAAATTATGTGATACGGTGTATTGAACGTTTACGAATAACACGAAAGCAAGTATCACTTTACGCGATGCGTGTTACTCAAATGATGCCATACCGCAGTGCAGCGTCGATACGCGCGATGAATTCCTATCGAAATCAGCCCTCGATTCGCCTGCCACGACGGCATCAACGCGAGAGCGTGACGACGATACATCTCTTTGGGCACGCAATAATTAATTGATCCAAAACCTTAACCGATAGCTAACTGGGTCGTGGAAAAACGCAACTCGCTGATACGAAACGAAAACGCAGACAGAGCGGTCGATTTACCAAGATAAGTTACCTCGAATAGTTTTACTTTCTCATGCAAGGAGTATCACGAAACGTAAATCATTTCGAGCGTAAAGACTTATTTAAATGAACCAATTTTTAGTATTTACCAACTTTCATTTCGTACTTCTAGGATATTTTTACATCTTAGCAATGAAAAAATGTAAATTGCTGTAAAATATTTGTATGGATGTTGTTATTAACATTTTTCTTTTTTAATAATTATTTCTTACCTTCAAATATACAATTCCATCGAAAACACTCAATACAAAAGTACTATATTAAATATATAAAATCTTTCATTTTTAGAAATGCTGTATAACGAGTTGTTTGATGTGTTTATTTAATACCTACATATTTGTTTGGTATCTACTTACTTTCTTCATAGAATTGTGATTAAATTCATCCTATCCAAAATGTTCTCTAATAAATTGAAAAAAATCAATACTATGTAATATATTATTAATAATTAGTGATTTTAATATAAAAATATCTCAAAATAATCATTTATGTAAAAAGATAAGGTGATTACTCTCGGATAAAATAATTTTTTTTTAAAATTAATTGCTTAGAACTCTTATGTTTTACGTTTCTTTTGTAAGGAGTCAGCGAAGTCCCATTCGCTTTCGCGAATTTTTATGCCGGCGATCGCGTTACAAGAGGAAAGACGTCGATATCATCGATGGCATTCCATGCGTTCACGCATATACGTTAGGTCTGCGAATAGACGAGAGCGTGCACGCGCGCGGGCATCGAAAAAAAGAGATTGGATTCCGTAGTAATTTGCATGGTGTTTGCATGGCATTAATACGAATGCACGCGCGCGGCGTGCCTTCGATCTCGCGCACCGATCGCGCTGGGCCCGGCCCGCCGCCGCTCCGTCGCCAGCAGCAGAATACGAGAGCTCGAGAATCGATCTGGAACACTCGCATGGCATTTATATACATACACTGTCGCTGCGGACCATCACTTCTTTCAAAATAGGCGTCCCGCTCACTTGAACGCATTCTCGAGTACTGGGATACGCGAGAGGCTACTATCGCTCCGCTTTTATCGGAGGAGAAAATTATACTTTCGAATTATTCGATTTCCATTTATTAATTTGTTAATTATGTTTTTATAGCGCTATACATTTCATAGTAATATGGACAGATAAAGTTGATCGTGCGTGTGCAAATATAAACTATGGAAACTATAAGTATCCAGAATTGCGTACAATTTTATTTCATTTTACAAGTTCGTTAATGACATTTATTAATGTTTGTGCTATTTACGTAAAACGTTAATCTTACTTGAGAATAATTAATAAATACGTCTTAGCAATGAATTATTAATTGAATACTTAACGTATGTGTAAGAGCTTTGTACGGGTTTCAAGGAAGTGTTACGAAAATATCTTTGACAGTCTAAAGTCAAGGGTTATGAAAGTGGACGAAGAAGGATTGGAAGAAAAAGGAAGAAAAGAGACTAAAGAGAGGCAAAAAGGAGAGAGAAAAATATTTACGCGTACCGTACGTAACGATTCGTCGAAGAGAAGCTACTTTCATGAAGCAAGGAAAGCCGTCTACCTACATTGTGCGTGGTACACGGGCTATGCCTGGATGTCACGCAGGGCAACCTTTATTATCTTTCCGTGCGACTTAAGATAATAGAGAAAAGGAATTTCCACATTTTGTAAATTTTGTTAGATATTAGTATATCTAACAAATATCTAATGATCATGTTTGATTTGAAGGTATGTCGGAATTTTAATAAATTTTTAAGATATTAGAATAAATTCCATATTCATGAAAACATTCAGAAATATCTTAAGAGGAGATTCAAAATCAGACACTCTTAGGAATTAGTCATTAGTCTAATGTCGGATGAAGATATTTGACTTTTAGATGCACGCAAGAACAGTTCATGTATCACGTGCCAGGAAACTCGTTTATTCATTTCCTTGCTTGATGTCACGAGAAAAGGTAAAAGCGGGGGAAGAGCAAAATCATGCCACCGTATGGTAAATACAAGCTAAATAAGGTACATGAATTTCCTCGCCATAAAGAGGTTACTCGACCGTCGTGTGTTGCTGGTATAATATAAACATGGACCAAATAAGGTCTCTGAATTTTCTTATAATAAAGAACTTGCTAGAAGAACCGATCATGAATGGAGTTGGGCTTTAATTGGCTCAACCTTGACGGGATATAAAACAAAGATGGAGAACCTATGTCTGGAAAGACACGTTAGCAAGATTCCAACATTTCAGAATTTGGTCTGACGATTTTGCCGGAAATATACACTGAATTTGGTTTGATGAATTTATGTTGCAATTTTACATGTTCCTGGAAATTATTCTTTTAAAAATCATTTAATATCATGTAATAAATTATGCATCAAAATATATAAATATGTGCTCGTGCAAAAATTGAAAATGAAAAATATCATTAAATTTCCAACAACACGTTGTTTAGAATAGATTTTATCTATTTTGCTTACAGATGATTGTGTTTCTCTCTTTAATCTTTTCGATATCATTGAGATATACGTATCTCGGAAAAAAATATTTAAAAAATACTATCGGCGAAAATAACAAGAAATCAAAATTTTGTTATTATGAATCATTGGAATATATTCTGGTTCTTTGTATTACTAGATTAAATTTTATATACTACGTAAAATACTAATTATTGTGATAATTTTGCCGATGTAAATGCTTTATAATTTTTGCATGCTAGGAGGAAAATGATGTCAAAAAGTAATCGTCCAGTGATCTTGTACATTGCCGTAACCGGTCATTAGCGGCGGATTGATTTCAGCGGAGGATTCTGCTAATTCCGGCTTATAGTCGAGAAGTCATCTCGGCGGTTGCGTTGGCTAAGTAATTACTCATGCCGGCGATATATCACTGGCGCACAATAAATTGTATTTTATTCAGTTTAGTCCAGCGACTCGCGAACACTCGCCCGTATGCTTGCAACGACCAACGCTCGCACGTAACACGAGGTACGTAATGTACGGCCTATAAACTGCATTCTTCCGAGAGGAGCGAGACATAAACGCGACCGCAACGGCCAGCTCTTCTCAGAATGCAACATCCCGGCGTCAAGAAACGTTGTTAACGTATCCGAATTTTTATTCGTGCGACCTCACGCGTGCTAGACGTTTTGGTGACAGGATCTGGTCAACATTTTTTAAGTCGTCACATAGTCGACCTAGAGCGATCTCACTATGTATTAAGGTCATTTCCGTTTCCTGTATTTAGTGCAGGCTGTTTGATTCTCAGCGGACGCAGCATTACACGTACGGTTATTATATGGAATAAATAGAAGATATAATCAGGCGATCACGTTTAACGGTAATTTCCAAGTACGAAAGCAGACCTCGAAGTATGATTGTAGCACAAGTGACTTTTCACTAATTTCGTCAGACATAACGAGTTAGAAAAACGCGTTATAGGATTATGTGTACATAACGTTTCGAATATCTATTATTTGAATCTATTGTAACGGTATCACCGTTGCTCAACGATGCGTCAGTTATTAATAGCACTACTTCATGATTTATGATGAGAAAGTCTCGTCTGTCGTTTCTAAATGTAGGTATTGTTTATTAATATTATTTAATTTGAGCACAACGATATCCACGGTCGACTGCATCGCTTGGCAATGGTTGTCATATGTTTCAAGACGTCTTGCTTCGCTAAGCTCTTAAATCGACGGGACGAGAAACGGTTGGCGAAAACGGCGAAAAAACGAATTTCTTCGGGGCGGACATTTCCTGAATCATCAGGGTTATCGTTCGCTGATTGTTTTCCGATCTTTGATTGTCTCGAATATCCGAGCTGTAACAGGAGACGTCCATCTCGCCAAGTCTTAGGGAAATCTGAAAACGTATCTTTCTCGAAGTGAAATCGAGATTCCGATAGAATCCGAATTTAATAAATACATCCAACTTGTAAAGTTTTAACTGTGCCTATCATATGAATTTGCGTAATTTACTTGTAAATTTATTAATTATAATTTCTATTAGAATATGTTTGATTCTAGTTATAATTAATCTAAATTCTAAATTAAATCGATCAGTATTAATATAATACAATTTAATTTAATAGAATATTGAAATATTTGAAAATTCATATCAGACTTGTGATTTTTTTTACAATAATAAGGGTGTCATTAACTAATGCCGTGAAAGCACTAATCTTGGAATCATATTGCACTTTCGTATGTACAATCTTGTGATTAAATCAATTACATATCTTAAACGTCTCAGATTACGGAAGGAAAAGTACAGTTTCTATCATAAAAAAAGGGTAACCATGAACACTCACTGACCTAGGATCTAAGACGAGTTGGTCGGCCTCCTCGGTATGAAAGTGATTGAGGGTCCACGATAAAGCTGTAAGTAGGTCAGAGTAGTGGGGCTTGGATTGATCCCCTCGAGACATCATAAATTTCATTTCATTTTTGCGTCTCGTTGAAAGTCCATCTTGCTTTGTATGTCCGGCCCTTGTTCTCCCGCGCCGAACCTACTTCTGCTGGAATCTGTATCTCATTTTGTTCGATTTTGCTTTCCTATTCATCCATCGCACTAATACTGGGTCAGTCATATTAAAAATTATCCCGTTACTGAGCTCTTCTGCGATGGCCCCTTGGGTATTAATCGCGTATCTCGATTGATGCGTTCCAATTAGAGAATTAATGCTTTAATTCGATAATAAAGACAATCAAAGTATTTATCTTTATTACTTTAAATGCTAAAAGAAATTATTATATGTTCATTTTTACGCAATAATTTTATATGTGCATGACAAAACGTATGTAGCACTGAAAAGTTAAAGTTAAAATGCTATAACAATAAGACATCTAATAACAATTAGATTCGCGATAAATAGTTTTTAGATAAATAGAAAAGCCTAATCAATTACTACCTGTTTTTCTTTAAAAATCGTCTCGTGTTACACAACAACAAATTGCTCGTCCATTACCTTAATAGTGCACGCTTGGTGGGCTAATCGTTTGTTATTATGACGTTAGGAGATTTGCCGTGTGCTTGGCGCGGCAGCCAATCAGAAATGCAATCAGCATTCGTAATTATAACGCGTAATTCGCGATACTTTCGCAACCGCAGCGGACTCGGCAAATAAATCCTTCTCCGCTCCTCTTTTATTTCCGCGCTGCGCCAGCAGCAGTGGCAGCAGTCAGAGAAGGATTCGTGTTGTGTGTTCTCGCGTTTCTCCGACAAACGTGTCCTTGTTGTCGTCACGCGGAAGATGTTCGTGTCTATTTTCTCCTTTTTCATTATCGCAATTCTAGTCTTCGTCGTCCAGCATAGGATTCTTTATTTAAGAACCGCAGGCAATTATTTATGTAACGTAAAATATAATTTTAACAACGAAGGGAATTTTAAAAAGAAGAAAACAGTGCAGAGGAAGAGGAAGTGATAGAGAGAAATAGAATTTCTGTATAGAAAAGGAATAAGTAGAAAGATAAAATAAAAATAGGATAGTTTACGAGAAAGGAATTATGTGACTGAAGTAATCAAGATTTCAACTTTTATCTCAGTTCTTTCCAACAGTTATCTGAAAATTCTAAAACTTTTATATTTCTGCATTTCTACATGGAAAGAATAATATATAGTAGTTATGGTACAATACAATATTTTAAAGACTTTTGCCATTTTATGCACTTCAGTCAAATTAATCAATCTTATTTTATATTTTATTGTAGTTTTATTAGTGAATTTACATAAGAGAGAGATTCACATAAAATTCTTCGAAATACAATGTTGTCTCATGACTACCACATATTCAGGGTAAATTTTAAGAAAAAATTCTTTCCACGTGATCAAATGATCATATAGGATGCTTAAACTGATTGTTAAATTGTTGAAAAAAATTTTGTGTGCAGCTTATCATACTTCAGTTTCCTATATAATTATATCAATGGTTCAGTAAAATTATTTTCAGATCTGTATCTATCTATATTTTAATAGATACTTCAACGTTAAGTTTGCAAAATCATTCTTTCCGCGTGTGATTTGAAAATAAAAGTGTTCAGATTTTTCAAATACCGCGAATTCAAAGCTGCTCCAGCTTGAAGATCATTCTCGTAATGCCTTCCGCCAGTTACTTGTTCCGTATGTACTCTACGCGTTCCGATACGTGCTAATTTCACGCTTCGGAGAGCCCCTAGGTCTCCGCCTCCGTCACCCTACGATTTCTTCTTACTTTCTTCGCACCGCGGCCGGCAAACATGTTATACCTATTTACCGCCCATTCATTCTATTCCGCGACCGATTCCGCGCGCGATGCATTATTTCATTTATACTGTTCTCGCGCCTTTCGCAATCCACACCGTCTCAATCGAGTGGTCGCGCCAACTTGTCGGAGGATAGATCGCGGTATCACGCTGTTCATCGGGATTCGCACTTTCCCAACTCTTTTTCGAAATACAGAACGAGGTGCGCGGCGGAGATGTTGCACGCACGTCGCTTTATAAATCTTGCGTCCTGTGTTGATTTACCGTTGCACCATTATTCGCTATCGTAAATAGTACCGTGTTTGTGTATGTGTTTTGTTTGTAAACCCGTTGTTACGATAATATTTTCTTTGATAAGTTACTATTTCTTTCATAATGTTGCGAATATTGTTGCTACACATCGTGGTCACGTGGACATTTTTTATGATTTCTCCATTGATGATTAAAGAATGTTAAGAAAGGAGAATTCGTTTTCCCGTGATTGTGTTCTGTAACTATATTCTGTTTATATATTTTATATTTAATACATTATGAAATAATATTTACAGGAAAAGGAAATCTATGTTGCAAAGACATTTAAACAAATAGATAATCGCCGAAAGATCTAAACAGATACTTATATGTATGCTCTTGAGAAACTTATGCATATTAAATTAATTTTAGATGTGAAAGCGAATAGATTGACATCTTTTTAAAATTTTTTGTAATAACTAGTTGAATTTTTATATAATTTACGTTTTAAATTTATATTATTTTGCATTATAAAATAATATTTAAACTAGAAAAGAAAAGATCTGTGATAAAATGTAATTCAAACAAATTGACAGCAATCGAAGATTTAAACAGAGATACTTGTATGATTTTAAAAAACTTAAATATATACGAAATTAATTTTATGTCAAGGAAGATATATGTATAATTTATAAGGTAAATGTACCAGTTAGTGGACACATGAACCAATTTTGTTGGACAAAGTGATACAACATTTCAAATGTAAAGTTTGTAGTGGTATATTCTAAATTAATTCGTTATTAAATTTTTATAAACAACAAATTTATTTAGAGTCGTACATATTAAAAGTTTAACATTTAAAATTTTGTACCACTTCGTTCAACGAATTGGGTCATGTTTATTAACTGTGCACTAACTGGTACATTTTCCCTATTAACGCATTATAAAATAACATTATAAAATGACATTTAAACGAGTAAAAAAATCTATGAAGAAATTTGATTTAAACAAATTGATAACTGTTACGTGAAGAGATCTAAATAGATATCTGTATGATTTTGACACGTTCACTATCACGATCTGGTTGAAAAAACCGATCCCACAAGATTTTCTTACAACACTTTTACACAGCGTTCAGAACTATATATATATATATATATATATATATATATATGTATATCACATTGGACTCTCGAAAGAAACCAGCGAATCACACATATGTGACGTGTGGCAGCGAACGTGTTAAGCAACTTATGCATATGAAATTAATTTTACATGTCAAGGAAGATAAATCGTTGATATCTCGTTTTCCAAATTTCCTTCGCAACGTCGACCGGAGTTACGCATCGTTGCGGAGATCATCAGTGCATCGACTAGCAACGGATGATGCTGTGCCGCAATATCTCCGCCGTTGGAAGCACCGAAGCGCGACTCGAGCGAGATAAATCTGCGGCGATCCGTAGTTGCGATGAGAGAGAGAGAGGAGGGCCGCTTTCGTGTCGTTCGATGTACGCGTGCCGATCGCGGTAATTTTACGCTTCACGTCACCAAACTTCGCCCCCGGGATCGCTTTCTCGCCCTGCGATATCCCTTCTCGCAGAAGGTGATCCGTTACCGGTACTCGACGTACCTGTCGAGAGCGGTCATCTGTCCGCGCGTTGTCGTCTCATCGGCCTTTTCCATCCGTTGCCACTCTCGCGTCGATCTCGCGCTCCGTTCCGTGCGCGGCGTCGATAACCGTTCCTCTCGAGAACCGTTATCGGCTCGACCTAACCATCACCTATTGCGATCATTCGACATCACTGGTATTTGTGAAAACAAAGATCCAAGACATAGTAATGTATTTCGGTGATTCGTGACAGAGATAAATGGTGGACCATGCGCGACGAACTCAATGGCTCTTGAGAAAAAAGTCTCTTCTCAGTCTTGAATAATTCTTTATTTGATAGTCAGTTAATCATTGGACTCTCTGTCACTCAGACAGAACTGAACATGATCCATGGGAAAGTTAACATTCTCGATTTTCATATTGACTTTTATTTTCTCAATTTGCTCTGCTTTGTTACTGATGCTTTTATTCAACTTCTTTTTTTTTATGAATTAAGGCGATTTTTTCTATGCACTTATATAATATATCATTCTATGGACGACATTTGTAGTCCGTTCTTATTTTAAGAAAGTGCCAATGGCTCACTATTGGTTCATATCATTTTAAGATTTTACTTAAGATCAGTCGCAGCGAATACATACATTTTTGCTTTAAAGTATGTGGCATTATTAGTCAAATAAAAAACAGAGTGATTACTTTCTGTTACTATTCATTTAAATTATAATTGATGATTTAAATACTTTGACAATTAAAATAAATATCTAATAGTAAGAGGTTATTTATTAAAAAATCATAAAATATGTTGTTAAAATATAGTGACTATTAAATTTTATCGATAGAAAATATTACGATTTCACATTCGTTCTACTGTCACGATTACCTCGATTTAGTTATTGTAGATATGTTTAATAACATTATATATAATCATGTATATTTTCTATACTGGCTAAAAAATAAACTGTAAAAAGAGGACTGCTAAATCATAGTTTAAAATCATAATATTTCTTTCTTTAAAATATATTTTTTGATTTATCAGATTTAATTGTATAAAGATTTGAAATTACTTTTTAAAAAAAGGAAAAAATTTTATACCGTGGCTGATTTATTCTTTAATTTGCTTTCGTAACATTTCTTACTTATATTTCTTTGCTCTCGAATTATTTAATATATGAGTTGTTCTTCAGGTAAACGTTAAGACTACATTTAGACGCGGAGGACAAACAATCTATGCAATCTATTGTATATTAATAAATAAATTTATTACAAAGAGAATTTTCTGTAAGGGAATGATTTATATCACAGTTTAGAGTTACGACAAATTTAAATTCATGTTTAATATTTCTGGCAGCTATATATTATGGCAATTCTTTACCGTACACATTTATCGTATCTACATAGGCATCCAACACTGCGAATGCACGGCGCGACATTGCTTAAATAAAAAATCATTGTACGCCGCGACGCTGCATGACGATGAGTTTTAGTCGGTACGGTTTAACAGTACTCGGAGTATGCGTTCACGTTGTCCTTCGAGAGGTGTGTTAACCTACATTAACGGCATGCCGCATGTCGCGCGTTCTCTTCCGGAAGATGACTTGCGCGGAGACTACGGTCGGACTTTTGTAATCCGTGAATCTTGCTCGTGGAAAGTGGCGAAGGACAAAATCATTTTCTTTGATCTCTCCTGTAATTACCATAAATTCTACATGCGGAGTACTGCTTTAGCAATATAAATTTTTGCTACTTTTGTGGACGCGTAATTAAATAATGAATGGTTGTGAATTGTTATGGATTTCAAATTTTCTTCTGAAAAGTTCAAAGAAATTTAATATTAAATTAAACATTTTAATAATTATTCTTAAATTAAAGCCGTTGATAATTATAAACATTTTTTTTCCGCTAAAATGTTAATTACATTATTTTAGTTATTATGTAAGTAAAGATAAGAGGGTAATGAGAAAGATGCAACAACATAGTAATACATCTTTTAACCATGGACTATGATTTTCTATTTCAACTTCAACATAAATGATAAACGATGTTTCTTTCGCGATATTTTACGTTGGGGCACATTTATTGCATATAAGCTGGCATCATCAGATGAAAGGTTGACACGTTTTTATCCCTCTATAATTTGCGCCGATGATTACTCCGCTAGAGAATATAATTAGTGTGCACATCACAAGGCTAAAAAACGATCGTACGACGTGGGCAACCAAAGCAATGTCTACAATAAAAATCCATGTCCATGTGAATTTTTATATTCACGACGGAAGAAAATTTCTATCGTTATGTAAATAATGCCGCGATTTTTTTTATAGTTCTAGGACATCTGACTTCACATCTTCTCTCTCGTCGTTATTATCAAGATAAATTATGTTATAATGATCTTTAAAATTATACAGTAAATTTTATCGATTTGTTTGCACGCTTTTCGCTTTCCATCTTCGAGAATCGGCATAGCTCTGCCTATTATCGCTTCCAGATTGCGTTGATGCGTCAAAAATTCGATCGCTATTCAAGAATCTGAAAGAAAAACATCTCATTACATAAACTCGTAAGATTTCGCACGATGTTGATTTGTTCAGCGTTTCGGCTAGACCCGCGTGCCGCTGATTACTGTACGGTAACGACATAATTGTCCGTTATGCGCGATTTCCTCGACTATTACTTTTCACCACGGCGATTTATCGGCGATGTACAACGAGCTGTGCACACCGTGCGAATACACGTGCCTCGACTCGCGGCTTACATGGCCAAGGAAATGCGCGGTCTTTCGGTTTTATGGTGGATTACATCACCATCATCACCGTCCTGTCGCTGATTACTTGTGACGCATGATCGCAACGTCATTACCGAACACGTACAGGATGTTACACTATCATTTCTATCTCTTCTTGATGATAAACCTTTCGAGGAATTTAGATGCAATTTATTTCTCGAAAGTTAATAATAATTTCCTGGAGCTCTTTCTAATTTCCGAATAAATGTTTTGTCAATTAATCATAAAATTAAATCAATCAAGCTCTAATTAGTTTCTCTGATTGCTGGTGTTATGCAATTTCATTAGAATGGCGCTGTAAAATTTATTTTGATGACAAAAGACTAATTCTGCACTAAGAGATAAGTATTTATGATTGCAGTAGTATAGTAAAATAATTATTAGTTTTGTTTTTATAGTTATTACTGCTATAATGTTATAGTAATAATTATTTATAGTTCCATATATTAAAAAATATATAATTTGCACCGAAAGTAATTTATAGTCATTTTAGATGTGAATTATATATTTTTTAAATATATAAAACTATAAATATATAATTACTATATTCAGCAATAATAATTATAAAAATGAAGCTTCTAATCATTATTATTTTATCATGCAATTAAATATTAAATACTTTTCTTTCAGTGTGATTTCTTTACAGTACAATACTTATCATATACACACACAGTATAACATTTATCGTTAATGAGAAAAGCGATACTTTTAACTTCTAATTTTGTCATCATAGTGTATACTGTATTTGTCGAACCGCTATTTTCATTTAGTTTGAATGTCAGGAATAGCGTGATTCGGATCAGTTTTGCTCTGCAATTCGTAATTGTGGGTTACAAGCTGGTTTATTTTTCGTAGACGAGGGGGGACACGACAGATGGAAAGTATCGACAGCGATTTCGAAGCCTTGATGATAGCCCGATATTATTTAGTTCGTTTTGCAACGGCGAGTCCCTTCGGCTATTTCTTGTTGCCTCGGCGTTAGATCTTAGATGTACCGTATCATTATGAAAGCGAATGGCCGATCATTGTCTTTCGGCGAGTCGCGCACTCCCAGTTATGGAGTCGGCACTGCTTCTCTTTGTTCATTTTCAGTTTTGCAATTCATGAAACGCGATTCGTGCAACTTGAGTAATACGGTCATTTATGTTCACGTGTGGGAAACGTATTGCATGTTTAGTAAATATTAGAAATACAATATAAAAAGGAAAATATTAGAAATGAAAGGGAATTCACTAAAAAAAACATCTAATTACATGTCTTCGGCGTTCACCATGGAAAGAACGATGTTGCTGAAATATTTAGAAAGTTATCCAGATATCGATTTGAAAATAATTTTGCTGAGGATCATCAAAATGATGTGGGAAACTCAGATATGATATGCAATGCTGCAAAAAATGTTGATATTTTAGCAATTAGCTTAAACGTTCTACATAATTATTTTGATAGTTCAATATAACTATTTTTATCTACATCTAGCTAAATTTTTAGATATTTTAGCGAAATTTAAATACTAAACGTTATTTCTGTACATATACTTCAAATTTTACATATATAACTAAAATTGTCATATCAGTTATATTGTTTAATAAATCGATGTCAAATTACGATCTCACACAATCTCGCGTTCCTTCTGAATTTAATAAGTAAACTTGCGGTTTCTTTTCCGCGATGTGTGTCGCATAAGTATATCTTCGATAGTTTTTTTTTTTTACACCTGTTTATTACCCGGCGTGTGTTTATTCATACATCACGTGCAGCTGATGGTGCATCGACGAATAAGAATCCTGGGAATGCATTCCACGGTCGTAATGCGTCGGCTCGGTCGGTGGCTCCGTTGCAGACATCTTTATTTGAACTCCGTGCGTACGAATGCAGTTCGTGCAGGGCCGCACTCGTGGGGAAACAACGGGTTCCACGAACTGTAGCGAATTTCACAAATCAGAGCCGTAACGTAAATTAAAAAACACTTTGTGATTAATGCAGATGTGTATGGACCAAAAATTTGCGATGCTATAGTACGACTTTAACTACCGTAGAAATCGGTATCTTCTTACATTCTATATTTTTGTTTAATTAAGAATTTAAAGATATAAAAATTAAACAAAAATAACTTCCAGAATTTTGTCGTGTGAATTGTATTTACCATTAAATATGCAGCATTACGAATATTATGACAATTCATTGTTAGATGTTTGAAGTCGCGATTGTGTCTTTCCTCACAAACAGTTATCTGCTCCATTTATTTGATAGTCTTTCGCTCTGTTAATTAAATGCTACCAAGTCGCTCATACATTACGTTCCCTCGTTTGTGGAATTAATTTGTGGAGCTCGTTTGCATCAACTGTTAGTCACAGACCGTTGAGCAGTTCATACTCTTATTTACAATTTTCCCTCGTCCAACAATGATATATAATGAATTCACAATCCAGTAAGATTCACGTGATTCATTTTTTTTAACTTCTTATATTTTAAACGATTCAAAGTATAGATTCAATTTATTTTAGGTATCTTTAATGTGGATGTACTGGTTTCCATATATGAAGAATATAATTAGTTAATACATTATTTACAAATTCCTTATTATTTCACTGATAAGTTAATCCTTTTTTATACATTTGACTTTTGAACAGATCGTAAATAAGAATTTCAACGTTGGTTGTAAAAATACAGGTTTTGCTTCAAAGTCAAGAAAAAGAACATTTTTTTAAAAAACGTAGGTTTGTAGGTAAAATTGTGTTTTTCTTTTGTAAAAGTATTAAATTTGATAAGAAAGTTTTTATTGCGCTACAAACTAATTTTAAGAAACATAACATGTTAAAAAGTCATTAGTACAAATTTCAAATTTTAAAATGGTTTCTTTATTTTTATATCTACGATAATTCTTCATTGAATTTCGGAAAAAAAATTGCTGAAAATTACAATTTGAGCATTTTGAAAGGCTTTCCTATTTTTTGTTGAGTAATATATTTGTATATAATAGGTATCTATATATGTAAGTTTTTTTTTATAAATACTAATATAATTTATTTTCACTTATTAGATAATACATTATATAACTATAATATCGCGTTTGCATTTTTATTTTATTTTCAAAAATTTTTAATTTTTAACCACAAATAATGTAATTGTGTGTTGTTTTTAAAAAAATTATTATGTTCCTATTTAAATATTTATATAAATTTTACATTTATGCATTTACCTATGTATTGTTGATATGGAAAAACAACATTAAAGTATTATTACATCTATCGTTAGAATTAGATTTGTATCTATGAAATAAAATGATAAAAATTAAAAATATATATTTGTAATTTAAGAGCAAAGTGAGTTAAAAAGTACTTACGTGTATTGCTGGGACTGAATAAATTTACCGAATGACGAAATATTGAACGAAATGTCGCGTCATGCAGAATATTGGCGGTTTGACGGAAATGTAATGGCTGCATGCAGAAAATAAATGTCAACGAATGTTATATGGGTGCTTAGCCAAGCATAGACTTAGCGAGATATTTTCGTCTGTATACTCAATGTATGTAACCCGTAACTCCATTGAATTAACATTTCCTGGACGCTTTCTAGGTCCGACCGAATATCTCGTCTGGCGCGACGAAAATTGTGCAATCGTGATCTCCTAGCGAGAGAAATTGCACGGTACTATTGTCAGGTGCCGTAATTTATCGTATAGTGATTATGTAAGGAAATTCTGTTTTGCTACCGTTAAACCCGATCTCATCATTTCGTCGTTGAAACGTAGGCTATAAAGATTTCAATCAGCATCGTACTTATAGATTAGAACCTCTTCATGAAACGCAAGTACAGTTAAACATGGCATAAAATGAGCATAAAAGAAGATTCATTTTACACTTTGAGACGATATTTCCTATCGATTATAAAGAAATATAAAGGAATATAAAGAAAATAATATAATATAATAAGCTAAAAGATATAAAGAAACTAATACAAATAGTTATATAAAGCTGCATATTAAAATATTATAAAACAGCAGTATACATTTTATATTCTCAAAAAGTTTATCTGAATGTCGTCAGTTTACATTGGAAATTTTTCATTAAAAGTTTATATAAATATAAGCTGTGTTTTATTTCTGTCATAAGAGATGCGACAGTATCCAATTGTAAGATGATTATCAGCCCGGCCTTAAAGGAGAATGTTTTCACTATCGGTTACAGATTCGTCACGACTTGAGGATGCAAGATTGCGCGAAGGACAGAGGGGCGCGGACTGCTGGTGCTGCGAAGACACTGAGGTCTGCGACCATCGCGGGAAATGACCATGACGAGCGTGGCTGTCGCCCCGGGTAGCCTTGGCGCACCTCCAGCTATGCTCACCCCTAAGATGTATCATCTGCAACAGGGTCTGAGCCCGTCCGGCTCGCCCACCTCCAGCAAGGTAAATCCCGAAATCTATCCACTTGAGAATCCGAGATCGCTCGATGTCTGATTCACGGAGTCGCTCGATGCGCGAGAGAGCGTGTCTGATGCGAGACGCTCTTACACGGCAGCGTTTTACGTAACGGGACACAACCGAGGTTGGAATCGTGGAACCTCATCCGCGGTTGGTCATTAGATACAGCCATTGTGGTAAGTTGTGGCGGATTGTTAAGGAGAGCTTTCTTCTCTGGCATCGCATTTCTCCATGTAGTCTAATTATTACTTGCGGTGAGTCTGACTGACTCTCTTCTTACGTCCTCGGACGAAGGAAAGGCCATCGATAGCCTCATTTTTTTTTCAAAACGTTTTGCGTAGGGCAAAAACGCTTTTACATAACGAGAGTAAGGTATATAATTTGTTAGATCCAGAACACTTGTATTTGGAGGGAAAGTCAATATCATGGCGTGTTAGAGTTTTTGTTTACAAAAAATAAATTGACCATCTTACAGATGTTTACAACAAGAGAAAGAGCGACGCATGAACCGTACTGGCGTGTCAAAATAGGGAAAGTGCACGAGGATAGGTTAATTACTGGATATAAGCCGCTTGCATAACGCGAGGATGAATGAACGTGACGTGGTTGCCTATCTCTTGGATCGCGAATTTGTTTTGGTATCTTAGCTCTCCTTTTGCCTTTATCCTTTCCATTTCGTTCCGCATACCGCGTTACTCTTGAGCAACATTAACGTTGATAGACGTCAGCGTAGATAATAATTCAATCCGACACATGTCATCTCCATTGTTTTCTTTTCATTATGTTGTAAAGTGAGGAAAATTTCATTAAATATAAAGTGAAAATTGCATTGCTTATATTGGATGATTGTTCTATTCATAATTCACATCGAAAGATGCAAGTAATATTGATTTTTATAAAGCTTATAAAAACATAGGAAGATTGTAAAGGAAAAGATCTTTTCTTCCGTTGTACATTTTCTTTTACTTACGTAATTGTGGTGGTAGCTATCACAAATTTCTCCGTCACATGCACGTACATACAATTGTGTTGATGTTTTATTCAACGTGTTTGTAAAGCTTGTCAGTGAAGTGGAACTTAAAGGCAGAAATAAACATATCTTAGAGCAGTCCGGATCTGTTGCAATAAGCAATATTATGATGTACGTTACGCTCGCTGATCGTAAGTACCCTTCATAACGATGTGACACTTTATTGGATGCTTAATTGCTATCATCGTACATCGATAAACAATTTAATGCTTCGATTGCCACGCTACGATTTTTACTATCAATCGAAAATTGAATCGCTTGAAAAGCATGAATTGACGTTCGCATTTTACGACACTCGGGAATTGCACGCGAAGTGCCGCTTAACACTTGCCTCGATAGACAGTCCTCTGGACCATTACTGACGGTTGAAAAACTTACAGCTTGGGTTTGCGGTTTGAATTTCTCTCTATATTCCTGCTTACGTTGTAGATTGTAGAAGATATACTCGAATAAAATTTACGGTAGAATTTGTTTCATTGTGTCGTTTATTTTATTTTCAGTAAAAAAAAGTATTAAATCTTTCTTTGAATCTCGAATGTTTAATAACAAAATTATAATCAAATATCAGGTTTATCAAAAAAGTATTAATTATTTGCAATCACATATTAAAATATCAGATTATTTTCTAATTACATGTGTGTGTCCGCTTGCCTTCCTCTTCACTTTAATATAAAAAAGTATAAACAATTGTTATAAAATACATCGAACAGTTTCTGTAATTATGTTTTTACTTTTACTTCTTATCTTTATTATGGAGGATATATATTTTCCATTTTATAATGCTTGTCGCTGATTTTAAAACGATGCACAATTTCAACTACATATATGTATATACATATATAAAATTGAAATTGATATAGTATATATGTATATATATATATATACAAATATACCTATATCTCGTGAAATTTATATCACGAAAGAGGAAAGTTAGCGAACCCAAAAAGGGAAACTTGGCGCGGTATAAAACCAGAAATCCTGAAACAGAAAACGTTCCACGAAGGACAACTATCACAGTGACATAAGGGCTCATAAAGCTGTGGTTACGTGCTTCAGTTCTGTCGCTTGAACAATGGCTCGACTGGTTTTATCTTAAAACCAGTCGTCGCCGATTATGATATCGAATACTTTGTATTCACATCGTCTTGGCGATATGTTATCTTTCCCGGATCTGCTTTTCTTAGTTCGAATCGAGTGTCAGTCGATATAGTCGCGATAAAGTGTTGAGTTGATACTAATCGCGAATTGCATTCTCCGCAAATTACATAATTATAGTCTACATATATTATACTTTTTAATAAACAATTTAATGTACGATTCCTTTTTTACCGAGCGTATTATTACGTAATCATATTGCAATTGCAACAATAAAAGTATACCTCTTCAAATAAAATATTTTTAATAATGTGACTGTGATATTGATTAACAAATTGATGATTTATGCTTGGAATCACAGAAATTATTATAAATTCAAGTTCTTTAAGTATACATTGTACTATATAAATGTATCCAATAATTACGAAATATTGTGTGTTAAACAGTTTATAACAAAAAATATGTAGTTTTCAAGTAATTCTCCACGATCTCGAAGTAAACGAAAAATTACATAGACTATTATATTTATTCGCATTGATTTATAGCGGCGCGTTTGTAAGTAATGCAAGAGGATTTATAAGTATCATTACTTGGCACTTGTAAGTATCATTACCTTCTACCGCATCGACAAGTGTTACGAATGGGGATAAATTTGCGCAATTCCGCTAGTAATCCCGCACGCTTATGTGGCAAAAGGCCGGCCGTTCGCCGCGGAGAGTGATATCTCTCGCGAATTGAACATATGCGAAGGCAAGAGGAACAAACTTTACGATCGTTTGCGTATAAATCACTGCTTTCATTACACATACGTGCGCTATAATTATGTACCGCACGCATCATCTAAACGCCTCGTTTACAACGAGAGATTGCCTAAAAATAAATTTCCGGACTTTAAATAAATAGCTACGAAAACATGTAGCTGACGACATTGCGCTGATGTAATTTATGTTCAATTTAGATTGCTACCATAATAAAAATTTTCTTAATATATTACACGAAGGTTCACACCGAATAACGTGAGATCTAATTGGATAATCGAGATCGTAGAGAATGACTTGAAAATTGTGTACGAGGCGATAATAAGATATATTAATGCATACGGATAGAATGTTATTTTTTTATAAAACAGCTATATAATATTTCTTCTCTTCTTCGTTAAAGAACTAACGAGAAGTATCATCGTCGTAAATTTAACGTTAAGTGGGACGAGCCTCATTTCGTCTTTACATCACGCGCGGACTTTGTATTGGAAAAATAATGAGCATACTATTGAAAATAGACAGCAATGATTACCTCAATTTGATAGTCATATTTTATGTAAATGTGAAAATACGGAACCGATGACAACAGAATGCGTTTTAAGAGCGTCGATTCATTAAATTATATATACGTTTCTTTTTTCACTCGGTAACCACTTGCTTGTTAGCCATTAATTCTGTAATTCAGGATTTGGCGATTCTGTTATGCTGCGTGACCGGTAATAGTTTATATAACTATTCGAGCATAGAGAGAGAGAGAGAGAGAGAGAGAGAGAGAGAGAGAGAGAGAGAGAGAGAGAGAGAGAACATGGATTTCTCACAGGCGCGTGACTTTCCATGCTCCTTCGACCGTTCTTGCGTGCTAGAGTAACTAGTTAGTATTTGGCCCACATCGAGAAACTTTCAAGACTTTATTCCCCCGTAATTTCTTGCCTTCGATCGTGACTTTATTTGTCTCAGGCCGTAGAACAATATACATTTTCTTGATATTTAAAAGACGATAAAAATTACAAGAGACTTGTCTCCGTTTGAACATGGCCGGAGACGCTACCGCGTCTCCTGATATATATAGATATATATTTCATATGTTCTTTTCTTTATATATATTTTTAGCGAAATTCTAATCTTCCATATTTTATGTACATTTTTATACACATTAATTAATTTTAATTTAATTTAAAATTGATAATTTTTTTTATTTTTGATATTTATTTTAGACATTTCGTACGAAAAAATAGTAACAAGTATTTATTGATATCATATGAGACTCAAACATCTGCTGTACTTTTCAATAGTATTAAAAATGTGTAATTTTTAAAAAATGAATTGCATTTTACCTTGTATTTCTATGCTGATGGTAGTTCAAAGCGGAGTTGAAACGTTCGTTATGCGAACGTTTGATTTAAGGATCTAACATCGTTATACTGCGTTTGACTCTTACAGTTTGAATATTTAATAAAATTATTACATTTTTTAATAATTTACAATGAAAAGAAGCACGAAACATAGCAAAAAAAGAAACCACAGATTCTTGTATTTATAAAAGATATTGTAAATTTTTATAATCTGCAATTCATATCATTAAGTATATTTTTACATAAAAGATAAAATTCTTGACGTAAAACTAAGCTAAGAATTTCTAACATTCTATATAATATAAAAAAATGCAGTAAATAAATTATTTTAATTTCTATAAATTCCTTAATTAAAATATCAACTATAGTTTAATCAATTTCCTTCATTTTTTCAACAATGGGGAAAGCGATGAAAGATTAATATTATTTAATTAACGTTTATGGGAACAGTAATAAAGCTAATCACTCGTTGATTTATGTATTCGCTTGACTAAACAAGCATACTTGAATTCAGAGTTTTCACGTACAACCCGATTTCCCCGACGTTCCCTTATCTTTCCACTGGGATCACATTTTACGGGTGTCAGATCGTCATCACATTCGCAAGCGTATCATCTTCAATCTTTAACATCGTCCGCCGTCATCGCGACGTCGCCGTGACAGGTTCTTTGCGAGGTGAAAATTTTGCCGCCGCAGGCCGCCGAGCGTGTCACTTTCCTTTTCTTGACGTAATTTTCGCGCAAGAAATAGATCCCATCTCGTATATCAATCCATTCCTCTCCTCTCTATCTCGTATATCAATTCATTCCTCTCCAATCGCGGCTAACAAACGCCTTTTAATCGTTCCCGCGATTACGCAGCACGTTTTGCGCCATCTCGGAAGATTCGGTGTGCGTAACGTCAATCAAGAGATGCGATCAATCGTTATATCGACAGTCGGGCTGCGTTTATCTCGATGTTGCTTAACTAGTTCGACAGGATCTCTTCTTTTCGCGTCAGAGAAGAGGAAGGCTTATCAACAGTTTTATATCTTTGATCGATGAGTTTGTAATGTGTATGTTTCAGTTTATAGTAGCCTTTTAATTTTTTGCTTAATACTTTGTTAATAAATTGGAAATGAAAAGCACTGTATTATAATTATCTTCAAGCAAATAAGAATAGTTCTACTGGAGTCAAAATATTTTTGAACATCAAATTATTTTTCGTTACTTATCTTAGTATATACTTATCACAAATCTTTTATGAACATTACAATTTTTACGATCATTCATCTGATACGAACATAATATATCTTATTGCACTACGAGCTGTTACGAAAGTAATTTATGTATATATCGAAATGCTCTCGAGACATGTGTCTTCCGTAGGCGTCATAACGCGTTGAATTTTAACGTACACGCCGGTGTACGGTTGTGCAACGCAGAGACGCACCGGTGGAGTCACAAGGATGATGCATCCGCGGTGCATCTACCGTGACCCCGGGATGCGCATGCACACGCGGTCGGCTTAGCTACGAGATCGCGTGCGATAATGCCTCACGTACGCAACTATCCTCGGCAATACTTATAATATAATAAATAAGCAAATATATATGTATGCATACACATAAACACACATATATGTATTTATAAAAATTGCAGAACCGAAAACGATAGAAAGTCCATAATTGATTCACACAGTGTTAGGTATTGTATTAATTATTACGATAATGTATCCGGATTATTTAATATATGGTATTATCTTACAAATAAAATTACGTTAATTATAATTAAAATATAATGCCAGATACTCAATATCTTAGGTTAAATAAGATAATTAAATATTGTCCTAATACTTGAAGAGGATATAGTGTAATTAAGTAGAGTATTAATTTTATAAAAGCTAACATCCTCCGCATAATTGACGTCAAAGAGAAATTGAGTAATATTAATATAATTAATTATTATTTTACACACACACACATGTAGTGATTATAGTAATTTCAATACTATTGAAAATTGTTATTACGGTATGTACTTTCTCAATAATATGTAGAGATCTTCTAGAAAACAATTCTACCCGATTGCATAACTACATACGTCGCTGCAGCGTTCAATTCAGACGCAAAATATCGTTTAAATGGGATGCACAACTGCCAGTCATCCGTATTGAAGAGTGATAATTTACATAATTAATAACAAATGACACGCGACGTGTCCTTTTATTCCTCATTTTTTAAATTCTTTTTTAAACGAAAGGAATAAAAGCGGTCGATAGTTGCGGACACGAGGCATCATCGTGCGCAGGCTTTTCGAAATAAAAGCGTATTTATCCAGTAATAATCGACGTACCCGTGACTGTTATTTTTTCCATTGATCAGCCATTCTCAAAGTTATAGTTTACTCTGAAAAACAACTCATGCACTTAGTGTCACAGAATTACACGCAGCGAACATATGTTTGAATTATTTCGATGTGACAATATATCACAATTTCTTTAATGTACAAAGTTTTCAATTACTTAAAATTAATTTCATCTTTTATAATGGTTTTATTTCTGATATTATATTAATATTGATAAAGATGAAAATTCAGGCAAAAAGTTTAATATATATATCAGAATTACTTGAAGAATAACATCTTATTGCTTGATTTTATCATTTCAAACTTATTACGACAGAATTATTAATTGCTTATAATTTTAAAAAGCATCTTGTTATATTTTGAAAGAAATTTCATATTATTTAAAAAGATGAGAGATAGAGGATGATAGTTTTAAAGGAAGCCTCACAATTCTGAAGAGTATCCACTTTTTCCCACACAAGTTCAATGAAGGGTTAAATCAACGAAGCCACGATATTTCCGAGCCGGAACATCTGGTCTGTCAGAACATAAAGCCGGGACTCTCGCATTTATCTTTTTTCTCTCTCTCTCTCCACGCAGTGGTTGCTGAATCCCGCGGTAACGGGCGGAATGAAATTGTTACCGCAGTTATGACTGGTATTATGACTATTGCGTTTTGCACAATTGGTATGAGTGAGCCGATATTAAAGTAGGGACAGCAGCATAACGCGTTCGCCATACCTCGGAAAAGATAATGTCGTTTGCGTAGAGGAGGAATAGATAATTTCTCAAACACTCCACGAGTCATCGACCTGCTTGCCACGGTGTATCGATATTCAAGCCGGAAAGGTACGCTTACTTGAGCGTGACAGACGCGTTTCCATCCGGAAAGGTAATTGTCGACACTGAACTGCCCGACTACTTTTTAAAGTAACTTCTCGTGGTATGTGATGCTAAAAAGCATAATACACATCATTAATGAAATATATTATATATTATATCAAAGATAGCTTTACGGAGAAAATTTATATAGTTTAACAGAGTTTTTTTATTTTTAATTAAATATTTCCTTACCAAGAATTTGTGTAATTCTTTTATGAGGGAAAGATCTATACAGCATTAGAAATACTTAGAGAAGCACTGTAGTGTCTTTTATATTGCATTGCAATCACCAAACTGACAGTATACAAAGTAATCGTAAGATCTTAAGTGATTGGTAAATAATTTATAAATTAAGATTTAATTAGTTTCATCGCCATCACTTAGCTTGAAAATGTTATTACCTGATGAATGATGGGAGAAACGATGGTAAGAATCGACCGCGTGTAACCAGTAGTACCATAGCTATTAATTAGCAAGGGGGAGTTTACTTTCCCCCATGATCATCGTCTGTAGAGATGACCTCGGGAGATGAGCAGCTAAAATGCACGCGAGTGCTCTTTCACCTACTCTTTTTTTATTCGTTTTTCTAGCTATCTCTTCCTTTCCTTTCTCCATCTGCCTCCTTCTTTCGCAAGAACCGTCGTCGTTTTTCCACTGCAACGCATTTTTTATGCACTGTTTCTCATTCTTCTTACCAATCGCCATTGGAACACGTTACAGTATGAATTAACACGTATCTTATTAAAAGTGAGATCTCGTGTTCTTTCATGGATACTCTATGCCTATTTCATGCCTTTTTTCATTCAGCCAAGTTAAACGCGGTCAGAATGCGCTGGTAAATATTGTGAATTAGCGAAGAGAAAAATCGGGAAGGCATCTCGGATATCCATGTCTTTTTATTTCAAAGGAAAGAATTACATAGGTTGGATTGCTATTCCAAGACTCTTTAACGCTTCATGATCGATTAGATATGGAGCATTAAACCTTGGCGGCAATTCGATCCATTTGGTATCTTTGCGTTCGGTATTTCTTTTTCTTAGAATAGGATACGTAGGTGATTGACCCATTAATATTTTCCTTTTAGGACAATCAAGTAGAAGAAATTAAAGCTAACGAATTTTGCGATTTCAGATATTAAAGTTCTCTCCGTTTTTTAATTTTTATACAGTTAATCGTGTATATCTCAAGTGCTTTATGAAATATTATGTGATAAGTGGCAAGTTTCTTCCTTGAATCTTGTATGCATACTAGTGTACATTCCAGTGAAAATACTTTACCTCGTGTTCTCTCTCTCAAGAGTCGGTTGTAGACTAACATTGAAGAAGAGCCGATCGTAAGAGGCGCATCTGAAGATTGCACTTGAACCGGTAAAGGAAGCAGTCGCGAAGCTTTCATTATGTGAAAAAGTGTATATGGCTATGTTTGTTCTACTAATGAGATATTGCACAAAAAAAGGATGAACCGCAGTCGGAAGAATCGGATTGTAGTTTATAGAAAGAAATATGTCTGACAAGTTTACGATAATCACATGTCTGAACAAATGTTTTTTTAATGTAATTATCTTTGTACATTTTAATGCAGAAGATTCCTATACGTTTTGAAAATATTCTTTAGAGATTGCAGTGAAATTGTGAATTTTTATATCCAAAAGAATAGCTAAGTTGCTAGTAAAAATTATGATAAATTCAGAATTTATGATAATTTCTTTCATTGAACATTTAAACGGAATATTTTATATAAAAAATAATATTTTTTATTAAAACGTACGGATATTGTTTTCGTTCATACTTTTATATTGTCACAAAACAAATTTCTCGTTCGATTCGATCTAAGGTCGATTTCGTCAGCCACGCCCGTTTTCGCTTTGCACCTGCAAGTTGTATGCAGACACAGTAACCCGCGTCTATGTATACCTGCATACAAGTCGCTCGTTTATATGCTAGTTTACTTTCTGTTTTTCGACTGGCCAACCAACTGACGGTTGGTTCTTACGTGAGCTTGTAGGACAAGATTTTTACGAAAGTCCGACATGGACGAGAAAGTAAAGTGCACCTCGCCGTTCGCCCTCAAGGCAGCCGGTTGCCCCATTTTCCGACCTTACGCGCTTCGTATGCATTACACGGTGCGTTACTTTGTTGCTACGAGCGCGAAAAAAATAATTGAAGCCGAAAAGAAATATAGGATACAGAACAAGCTATTCTTTAGCGTTGCATGAAATGAAAAATTATATAAGGAAATTATTATAGGATGTTCGATAAGCATTTGTTAATGTATAAGCTTAACTATAATTATCTACATTTTGCTCTATAATTATTTATTATACATATTACATCTAAAAAACAAAATAAAATAAATTTCACGATTAATAGTAACATATTTAAAAAATTGTTTACTTCAAATTGTATTACTTGAATTTACGTGTTATTTTGCATTGTGCAATTTTGATCGTGTTCACTATTTTCTTCCATTTTACATATTTTTGAACTTACAATTGTGCTCAATTTTGGTATACATTTTATTATTTATCAACTTAATTTACAGTTTTTGCAGTCAATATATTTTAATGAATCAATATATATCTCACTTTCACTGCTCTTATTTTCACTTGTTAAAGTATTTTTGAAAAAGTTACTTTATTATTTTATTAACGAGATAAAAGGTGTGCTTTTTTAGTCAATAAATAATTAATAAAAAATACAAATGATGTGCTTACACGCGCTATGAGCGCAAAAGCGAATGCACCCTTAATGTTGATACTATCTAGAATTGTATGAGTATACAAAGATGCTTGGATATGAAAACCGTTATGTCAGCAGGTGCGATTCCATGTGGTTCCAAATGCAAATTGCTCACAGGTGTGTGATAGAAAATGTATCGCAACATTCTTTGTGACAAATATTACTTTTAACATTTCTTTCCTCAAATTTTTTAAATGAATTTTTAGGAAGAGAAGAACTTGTACTGTATAATAAACAATCTGCTCGAGGGAATAGGTACCTATATGTAAGGTATTTCGAAAACCATAATTTTCCGCGTAATAATTTCTCGTCAGCAAGCAGAATTGCAGGATGAGTCTGTCTTTCCGCCTGCTTTTGCAATTGCATAAAAAAAAAAGAGGTCGAGTGTATATCGCATAAACCTTCTCGCAGATCGCAGATTAGATTTGGCCTCCAAGCACGTGTATTGCGAACAAATCGACGCGCTCTGCTCTCTCGGTTGAGCTGCACTTTTCGTTTTATGTGTACGTATATATTCTACGTTCCGGTGAACTTATCCGCGAAAAATACGTGCGATCGGAGATAAACGTGCGGAGCACGTAATATAATTATAGAGCACGGACTGAATGGATAATAGATTAATTGAATGGATTAGATTAAGAAAATTTCGCGAGTCTCATAACAATATCCTCCGATGTAACGTCGCGCGTCCCGTTTTATTCACGGGAATCTACTTCGATTTAATCGTCGCGAGCAATCTTCTCTTTTGTTAACCGCACACGGCCGTGTTAACCGTTGATCGCGCGATTTTGGAGAATGCAAATCCGCGGAATCTCATTTCGAACAACGCGTAACGGTATAGCGTCGCTCCGCGAAATTGCATCGTGTTGTTCCTTCCTCGCGGGAATTGCAATTCCACGAGGTGTTATCCCGCAATTCGCGGAGAGAGGAATCTTTTTTTTCAATCGAACTTTACAATCAAGTAATCGTCGATAACGCGCAGTTTTGCGCCAAAGCTGTTATTGCATCCAATCGCGATTACGTGTTAACATCGATTGAAAGTAACTTTTATCATCCATGTTATAATTTCGCACTGAATAATATAAATGAGAACACTGAGAAAAGGATTCTTAAATATTTATTTGTGAAAAATATAAATCCCTATTTAAATACAACGAAATAAAATTTTATTCCTAGCTAAATAAATCTTCAATTTTTTTACAATTAATGAGATATATATTTCGCAAAACTGTATTTTTGTCATCACAGTCAAATTTTTACAATCAATAATAATATAATAATAATAATAATGATCTTTGAGACATTGTTCTAGTTTTTATATAGTTTTCATAATTAATAATTTTGTGGAACCATGCATATCCATCATCAAAACGGCACATATAATAATATTGATATTTACTTACGAATATTGCGACTTTTCTTTCACAATATAATACTTATAATATATAACATAATGTTACGTAACTGATACATTATCGAGTGTGAAAAATTGCAACATAGATGTTATGCTATTTTTAGTTGGCGTCGACTGGACTGCTGTTTTTTTTTTTTTTAATCAAGTGCAGTTTTCCTCGAAGGACTTTGTGCAGTAGAAATACGACACAGCAGTTCTCCTCGACAAGTCTCAATAGTTCTCCAGTTTCTCTGTCTTATCCCTCGTCCAGAGTTCTCCAAGCCGGTCTGACTTTTTCGTTTACCCTTAGACACGAGCGCGGATTTCTTGTATTTCCTCAACATTCGCCTTTCTCGAGACGTTTCTCTCCTTTGTGCTTCTTCATATTTCGCTCTTGATAGTTTTTCGATGCGACAGGGCAGGCCTCGTTTTGTGCTAAACATTCAATCTCAAGGGAAGTGATTTTAAAATTTCATATAGCGATTTGAGTTGATTACTGACTTTTTCGGAACGCGCTATTTCTAGTTTTGCTTTTATCGTCATTCTCCTCGGTAGTTTTCTTATCTGTCGGATACGTTTGTCTTGTTCGCTTGCAATATACTATATAGTAACACTTCGTGAAGAAAGTTTATACATTATTGCGATGAAAATATTCGATAAAAAGACAAATTTATTTTTATTTTTGCGTAAATGAAATTATATTGTTTATACACATAATATTTAAAATAATTAATAAATACTTCAAATGAAAACCTTAGACGAATATATAAGAAAATGAAATACCATTTAAATATGTCAAAAAAATGGAATAAAAATACATTCATAATATAATTTTTAAATAAATTACAGAAAATTTTTACAATATTTTCCCTTTGCTGTAAAAAATTTTCCTCGAAAATATATTAATAAATCATTGTATGCGATAATTAAGCGAACAAACTTGTACGTATACTTGTACAAATATCAGCCTCTTCGTGGGCGCCATTTAATCTCTCTCTCTTTCTCTCTCTCTCTCGACTCAACATCGTAAGTGCGGGACGTGTGCGCGACGTTATCTCTTCGATTTCTCTAAAGGGGAAACGAATTTAAATTGCCGATCGCAAGCGATTCCTACGTCGTTCACTTTCCCTGAAACGCGCTTGCTTTCTGTCTCTCTTCGACTCTCTTTCTCTCGTTATACCTTCGTTTCTTTTTCTCTCCCTGCCATGGCTTCTTCCACGTCGTGGTTCTTTGTGCTTATCCATCGAGACTCGCATCGCGAACGTCCTTTTCGTTCTTCCTTCTTCGGAGAACGCAATGCGGTTGACGAGCAGCGATTTGCGGAAGGGACTCGCGAATTGCGATCCGTGAGGCTTCTGGACGTGAAGAAGCTGACGGGGAGCGAAGATCGAGCGTATCTTGGTTGTACGTGCCGTTAAAGGGAAATCGAAACGACAGATCCGTCGATCAATTCTCATCGAACGCGGATCGATTCTCGTTGCGGATCAAATCACGGATGAGAGCGATATACGTCGGGTCGAAAGGTTGCGCAATTTGCATTTTGCCCCTTGCGTTTTTTTTTTCCGCGCCGGAATAATGAGATTAATGCGTAACGTGAGAATTCGCTTTCGCCGGCGCGATAAACTGCGCGATAACGAGAGGATGAGTCGCATTGAGCACCGAAAAGGAAATATATCTTTAGTGACTGTTAACTATGAAAAATCGCGTGTCGGATAAATTGTCTTTTAGTTTATGCTGATTATACACTGATCTACGATAAAAATGTTTAACAATTTTTATATATTTTTGGCTGCTATGTGCATATTTTTGTTTGCTGAACACTAATTCGTTTTCCAAATTGGGTTATCACACCACAATTTTGAGAAAAATGGCGTTAAAAATAATAATTTTGCAATTTTGACATATTGTAGAACAGCAAATGTTTTTCGACATTTTATGAAAGTATCAACGTTTAGTTTTGAAATGCATTTTGTTTCGTTTCGATATATTTTTTATTTTCGAGATATATAGCTCTGCGTATAAAATAAAAGTTTACAACATTGGTGTAACGTTTGTAATGTTACTGCTATATTACTGGAATAATTCTGTACGGGAGTAATTTAAAAATATATCGTATTTTTAATTTCATCGTAAACGTGGATTGTACTTCACTCATTTTTTATAGATTTAAATTTATCTAGCAGAATAAACAATACAAAAATCAATTGTATCTTTAAAGTTCAACATTGTCAATGGACGGCTCGATATAGAATATTCTTTAACCCGAAAACTTGTTTGAACGCGTTGCTCCAAATTTATAATAGAGATCCTCCCCTCTCTTGTAAGAGAGATAAATTATCTTGACGGAGATATATATTTCTGGAACTGGACGGTACACGTGTTGTCGAGTTTCCAGTGATATGCATCGGAATTTTGTCTCCTCGGGCGTAAATGTCGTATGCATGCCGTAGCTACGGCGTACCTTCGGTAAACAACCTGAAGAAGGGTAGAATGATGGCCGGGACAATGACAGAGGCAACAATGGCTTTTCTGTTTTGTGTTCCGGATGAATATAGCTTTGGCTATTCAGGAGAGAGAATGTCGCGTGTTCTCCGTATCCAGGAAGTTATTATATAGGTGCGCGGTATCGACGGACCGACCGGAGAGTCAGCAGAATGATGCATCCGTAATTACCGATAGTCACTTATTGTAGGACTGCCGCAAATTACACATACATAACAGATACATTCGGACGTTTCTTACGATGGGACTTATTACGGGACTTCCAATTTCGTCCGGCAGTCAAGGAAACAAG
This sequence comes from Cyphomyrmex costatus, assembly GCF_001594065.2. Classification (NCBI taxonomy): domain Eukaryota; kingdom Metazoa; phylum Arthropoda; class Insecta; order Hymenoptera; family Formicidae; genus Cyphomyrmex; species Cyphomyrmex costatus. The sequence continues at coordinate 286,191 of NW_017275282.1, read as the reverse complement.
TGTAATCATGCCGATAAAAAGTGTGTTAGATATTTCTTGACAACGAATATATAGTTAAAATACTTTATGTGTCTCGAATGATATAGTATTACGTTAGTAAAGTTGAGTGTAGATTATACGCTTTAATTTATAAAAAGTTATGGGAGATTGACGATTAACAAAACTACACGTACTTATCAGGGCGGAAAATTATGCTGTCATATCCTGTTATAGCAATAGAAATTCTTACGCTTAAACTATCATATGTAAATGCAATGCATAAATTCTTCAGTTTATTTTATTTTTAGATTTAGGACTACGATTATGACTATATTTATGAACGAATTACAAGACATGGAAAGAACGGTTTTGATGAAAAATCTAAAACTTTAGCTAGAAATATAATTTTGTTGGACCACATTAAGATCACAGTAAAAACCGTTTTGTATGTAACTATTTTGATGTCTACGCAAAATTATTTTCAAATCTGTATCTATCAGTACCTAAATTTTACTTCGACGAAAGTATCGTCCTTTCCGTATCTTCTTTCTCTTTTTATTTATTAGAAGCGGAAGTAATAACTGACGAAGAAAAACGTAAAAAGAAAAGGAAATAATCAGCTCGCGCACAATATTAGATAACTGTATTGTAATTACGTTAAAATCGATGTTCCTCGAATATTAAAAGAGAGAGGAAGAGAGTATGATATATTCTTAATAAATAATATAAATATGATTAATGTTCCGTCATCGACCTGACCCTTCATTTATCATGTCCGCTCAATTGCTTTTCCTCCTTGACTGATCGCAGAGCTACGATACTCTGAGCAAGGGCAAGAAGTCGTGGAGCGTGCGGTTAGGCCTGTCGCGGCAGCATCAGAACCCCGGGGATGACCCTGGCAGGGGTGGCTGGGGTACCATAAGCGGCGGCAGCATATTCTCCCGCCAGATGATCTACAACGGCGATCCATGGCTTTACAGCACGGTCAGATCGTCGCGGCTCGCCGGACATGACCCGGCGCGACCTTTCCTGACACCACCGCCGCTGCCGGGCGCAACGCCGTTGCTCGTGGTATGTTCCTGCCCGGAGTTTCTCGCCGGCACCGTAAGGAAACTCGGCAGCTGCCGCAAATGCGGCGGCCAACGAGTGGCCGGACTGCCCTTCGGTGGAACATGCCGGCTGCCGACATCCTCGAGGTCCCGGCCGAGTCTCGCCGGTAAGTAATTGTATCTTTGCTTATTTTATATCGATTGTAATAATAATTATTATTATTATTATTATGTTATTTCGCGACATTTTTGTATTCGCTTCCACATTGAGAAAAATGTCTGGTTAGAATTAATTGGAATTCTTGTTGGAAAAAAAACGAATCAGAATTTTCTGATTCGTTTATTTTCTATGAGACATTTTTCTTAATGTATTTTTTTTTTTAAAGTTACGCAGTTTATGAATTATCTTCAGCTTGTGATACATTTAACAGGCAACATTTCATGAACATTATAGTTTATTTCATTAGGATGAGACTCAATCTGGAAAATGGATAAATCAGAAAATTCTATGATTATATCTATTGGATTTTTGATTATTTCAACTAGAATTCTGATTAATGCAACCAGATTCTTTTTCCAATGCACCAGTAGGTATTAGTTGCTTCGCGCGCTGATGAAGTAAATTGCAATATTCATGTAACATTAGGATTTAACGATATATCAAGATAGCGGACACAATTATTTGTAGTACAGTTTTTCGCTCTCTTCCTTTAATTTATATCTTTAGCTATTTCGTGGAGATTACTCTTATTTTTATGAACCTTTAAAACGGTATTCTCATGATATATAGAATAGTTTTCTTGTTGTTGTATTACTTATGCAAGATATATTAGAGAAATAGATATTTACGAAGTGGAATGTCCTACTGCGTATCTAAAATATGAGGGTGTCGGTTCTCGAAAGATAAGCGAGGGCGGGATATAAGAGCTTCTCTGTCGTGCTGCTGATGATGTTCATGCTCTAATTGTACGCGCTCTTCGTATTAGAGATTTTCTCCTTGCTCGCATTCGAGATAGCGTGCATGCGGCGAAGCGCAGAAAGTTCTCGGCCGCAAGCAAGATAACTGAATTTTATTCAGCGACTATACCTACTTTAGTTTGCATTTAAATCGTTTTAGATTATATCGTTTTGTTTGCCGAGAGAGACGCTTCAAGACATGTACTACAAATGATACTGGGTGAATCGTATGAAATGTAGAACAGCAACCTTTTGATTAAGGCAATTGATACTTTATACTTGAATGGTTTTCGCAATGGTAATCATTTTTGCTATTACGTGAAATATAAACGTGTATATATTGTCTGATTACCCGTATTACATTTGTCATGGTAATCGATGGTAAATAAGCGTAACAAATAGTTAAAAAATTTAGCGTACGCTATATTCTTGTTTCTACATATAGCTTCTATTTTATTCTAAAATCCTCTCGAAAATGCTGTTTTCATACTATAACAAATAAAATACGTTATACATTGTTAAAATATATGAAAATATTTAATTTTTTCAGTAGCACGCTCATATTAAAAAAAAAATTTATTAAATTTTATGACATTTTTTCAATGGTACTACTTTAACATGTACTATAATAAATGCTTATTCTATAAAAAATTATAATTCAATCAAATTAATGATTCTTGTATTACGTAAATATATCTTTACAGTTAATAAATATCTAATTAGTATTATTTAAATAAATATTTATTCAAATTTAATACATTTTTTAGTGTATATATACATATAGGTATATATACATGTATACAGCGTGCTAAAAAAAATATAAAAAGATTAAGGACGCTCAAATTCCAGAAGAATGCATCTTGAGAGAATAATTTCTCTGATATCCATATTAGAGAAATCGAAATCAGCGTCAGAAATTTCATTATTCGCGTTCGATTTGGAGATCTAGGTCGGTGGTAACAAGTCGAACCGAAACATTTGCGGGACGATCTCTTCTCGTGAATACAACGGTTAAACCTATTTGTTAGGTGTGCTGAGGACCGCTATCGACGATCCGTACGACCAGATGCGACGGAACCGGCTGGTGGAGCCGAGATCACGGGCGCGCAGCATTTCGCCACATCGACCGTCCTCGCAGCGAGATACCAGGAGTCAGAGCATGGTATCAAGGACAGCTGTCAAGGAACGGAAAGGCACGACCGAGGGTACATCGTCTAGATCCGAGTGGTTCGACAAGGAACCGAGCACGGTTGTGAGCTATGACGATCGCAAATCGCGACCTGATTTCACCAACGGCGGCGCGTCCTCAGATGATTGGATGCTGGATGAGGCTCCGGAGAGTCACTCGCGAACTCATTCCACCGCGACATCTGCCAGACTGACTCACGTCTCAAAGAAACCAACGAGGGAAGCGAATCAGAGAAGGACCAGCCATGATGACTGGAAGAACGGAACAACAACACCAGTTACTGCGGACTCGCGGAAAAGCATCCTCGAGTGCAACGTAAATCCATATCTGTTACTGAAAAAGCAGAAGGACGAGGATGATTTGAGTGACGATCTGTCGGATAACGCGCTGGAGCAGGACGATCTTAGAACAAGATCGTCCAGTCTATTCGATTCGTCGAAAGTAAAGTCGATCGAGAGGATACCGAATAGAAGTGCTGTAGCGGCTATCGGAGGTCAACGAATCAGAGTGTTCAACGAGAGACCTAGAGAGATATCAGACGATGATGACGACGTGCCACCACCGGTCACCAGGATTCCGATACCGAAGGTATCTCCAAAGAGACCACCTAGACGATTGAAAGAGGCCCGGCAGACACTGAAGAGCATCTTGAAGCGTGGCCGAGTGATCGAGAGCAAAAGAAAGAATGTACTCTTTAATGTCGATAACGTGATATTTGCACCTGAAAAACCGTCCGAAGCAACGCGACTCTCGTGGAGTAGAATCGGCAGAATCGCCAATTGTGGTAAGGAGCAGCGGGACAGTAGCCCCGAGCCCAAAGAAGAGGAAGCGCCAATCATGCCAGAAGAGCAACAGGAAAAACACAATTTCATCACAATTCCAAACATCAGGGATCCGAAAGTGGACAGAATCAAATACAAGGAGCCAAAAATCGTGCCGGAAGTCAAGAAAATCACGCCGTCTGGTCCCGACAAGATCAAGATAGACAAGTTCGTTCCGTCTAGGAAATTTGATCGTTCCATTATCTTTAAGAAGCAAGACAAGATCGGAAGCGAGTCGCGATCCTCACTTGACAACTCGCTATCTGTTTCGAAGATTGACGCTTCCAGAGAGAGAATATTACCAGAGGAAAGGAGATTGTCGAATGAGAGAACCGTCAGACTTGAGGACGAGACCGAGTTGGAAATCGAGATTGAGGAGCTGAAAGATCGTCTCCCGGGTATTGCTGTAGACGAGAAGGATCTAATCTTAAAGTCCGAAGGTAAGGTTCTTCTAAGTCATTATAAAATTCTTAATGGATTTTCTACAATAGCCACCATTAGTAATAGATCAGAAGTTAGAAGCGAGTCAGTAGTGTGTCACAAAACAATAACAAGTCAATAATCAATGGCTGCGTAGAGAATTAGAGATGGCCAAATTCCATTTGTTTATGAGAGAGAGATTTATTTTATATGAAACTTTGATACATTATGATTAATCAATCACACGGAAAGAACGAGTTTGCTGAAATATCTAAACATTTAGTTAGATATAGGTCTGAAAATAATTTTATTGGACTATTAAAATATTTATGTTTATAAGGACGTTCAAACTGGTTGCTAAAATGTCAAAATTTTTTATAGCATTACTCATCATGTTTGAGATTCTTATGTAATTATTTTGATGATCCAAAATTATTTTTATATCTGTACCTACCAAAATTTTTAAACACTTCAGCATAAAATTGTTCTTTCCGTGTAAATTTTCCAAACTATTTTGCTGTCAGAACTCCTGAAATATTATATAACGCAATCTAATATGACTTATTCTGGATACACAAGTTTTCTGACATTTATAATTCCACTAGTGATATATGTAGTAACTAACGGCTTATTGTAGAAAGCCTGTCAATCTCTTTCGCACGCATAATCAATTAAATAAAATAATATTAGGTTAAACTTATATTAGATAAAACCTAGAAGCTAATAAATATTCATTAATACAATTCTGTTACCTTATTTATAAATTGACGTATCCTATACTGCATTTTTGAGAAAAACAAAGAAATGTATTTCTCATTTTAAAAATAAAAATGAAAATTTAAATTTATAATCAAAATTTTTAAATAGAATTTATAACATAATTATAATAAGTACGAAAATAACTTTATGTTTTAAGAAAGAAAAAGCATAATCTGACTTTTTGTTCTCTTTCTCTTTTGATTGGAAATTTTTTTATAGTATATTATAATATTTAACACACGCTAGAGTTTTATCTATATATTTATAATTTTTTTGTGAATTACGTGTTTCGCATACAAGATCACGTAACTAAATCACTCTTTCGGTTACATATAAGTATGTAGCTGCACATTCATCACGGTCGATAGTACGTCGTTCTATATTTATTTTCACGCATTAACTTTATGACAGTGTACGTGATAATATTAGCGTTAAACGCTTTACGATGATGTTCCCGGACATATATAATTCATTTCTCAAAATTAGTGTCAGATATTCGTAATAACATAAATATTATCTCAAAGCCGAATCAGTAGCTATTAATAATATAGAAGTAAATTAATGATCAATCTCTCGCTGCAGCAGCGATAACTATAACCGGTCAGTTTACGGTTAGTGTGTGTGTGTGTGTGCGTAGCGAGGGACAGTTTGCCTCGAGGGAGGCATTTATAGTCGTCTAGGGATTAATCTCGTTTGCGGAAATTAGTAGCCTAAATGTACAGTGCAACTGTACTTTTCATATCGCGAATCAATAATCTTGCACTAGATCTTCAGCGCTTATCGTGTTATCATCGTCAGTTACGATCCTCCTCTCATCCGGTCATTATGCTAATACGCGTGATTAATGAGTCGCGTGTGGTTGACACGACTTATTACTATCTTTGAACTCCTGAAAAAAAGTTACGCATTCAAAGATAATGGCTCGTACAATGCTCCTACTAATGGTTTACGTCTCGTATTTTTATCTCGAGATTCTTAAAGATTAGCAAATTTTTTGCAATTCACGATATGAGCAACGCGATTTCTTTTCGAAAAAATATGTGATAAAGATATAAATATGGGAATTTTTCTTTCTCTAGGTAATGACTTTCTATTAATTATATACAAGGGTAGTTCGGAAAATGTGTGACACAGAAATGATGCCACAAATATTAAACTATAATTTTGGAGATCCTACACAAAACTGTTAAAATTTCAGACAGATGCGTTCATCAGTTTCTTTGTTTCGCCGTGTAAAGCAACTAACTTTTGGTTCCATTATGACAATGCATCCAATAAAAAAGGATAATGTTGAAAAGTAAAAAAAAATTTGCCAAAAATCATGTTTTCTTTATTAAACCGAGAATTTTTCGAATTATCCTCGTAAATAGCTATATAAGATGTTAATCGTGAGCAAAATTTGACAAGTTAACGCTAAAGTGAATTAATATATACTTGGGGCTGGAAGGCGCGGCTGCAGTATATGAATAACCGACCTTAAGACGGCGTTGCCGATGACAAGAGGAGAAAGGTTAGCAGATCCTGACGTCCCTGAGTCTTATCCTCGGGCTGTTTGGATCGCTTTTAAAAGTAGCCTAAAGAAGCCATGTGAGTTGTGTCTGGAGCATTCGAAAGTGTATAAGGTCAGGGCTAGCTGGCATCAAGTTGACAAATTATCCTGTGTGGTTACTTACTCCAAAAATACATTTTAGCTAATATATAATATAACAATATTCTCTATACATATTATACATTGTATTATATATTTTATTCATCTTCGTGCAATATTTTTTTAAATTTCTGCGCTACTTATTTGTAGATCTTCTTATCTTGTACTTGTTAATTTTCTTATTTTGCATTTCTTACTTTTGAACGTTATTGTTTAGTTTTTCTGTATGTTCTTAGAGGGTATATTAGTCTAAAACAGCAATAAATACTTTATCTATCTAGCTATCTCTCACTCATACATTGCATCTTTTTAGGTATAGATTACACAAAAGAATATTCTTAAAAGTCACAATAGGCAAACATTTAATAAAATGATCGGAAAACTATTGATTAATCATTGATTTATTTTCCATTCATCAAGTGAAATTTTTCTGTAGAAAAAAGCCATAACTTTTTACTTATCACAACGGTAATGTTGGACAATCTTTTCCTTTCAGTTTTGTGAAGATGAGTATTTTTCATTTTACAAGGATACACTTTACAAGGATATTTTACAAGGATGTTTTAATTTAAAAATATTTTAACAAACGTCGCATATTTATCGTAAAGCAAGCGATTCTCCACAGAGGCATTATCATGCTGCGGGCTCGCGTTTCCTGAGCATTCATGTTGGAAGAGAGAGAGATGCCGTGAAAGTGGACGCGTGGGAAAGATACGAAACGATCGGGGACAATGCGAGCGGCGGTTGTCCGCCTTATACGGAACGACATGTACATATTTATCGGTATGTCGGTGGCGATCCGCCGGTGTATCGTAAACGCTTCGTCAAGAAAGGAGGAATAATTACATACTAATTTAATCAGTAACGATCCGGTTCGATCTCACTTTAAAAAAAATTTTTTTTTTTAAAGAAAAGGGAGAGATGCGTGTATTTCTTCGATTTAAACACGATCTCGCTGATGGCATCAAGCACTCGCACGTGCTTCCGATAACTATATAAGTGCATCACGTAGCGCCGGTTTACGAGTCTACTGCAAAATGCGAATTCCGGAGCCGCGGAAGTTCACTTCATGATTGAAAATATAATTTTGTGAAAGTCTAGTAGCTTCCGACTAAGTATGAAATAATTTCCATCGGGAATTTCTTTCACACTTTATGATACATTGTTTTATTATCGTATCAAGATTACATCGCGTGCGATATTTTGTTTAAAAAAAAAAAGGAAAAGAAAGAGAAAGAGAAAATAAGATAAGATCAGATACTAATTATGAAGAATGTTTTAGAAAATATATTTTCAAAATATATATTAAAAAAATATATTTTTTTAGAAATATGTATTTCCTACTTTCTTAGCAAATTTTTTAAAATTTGTCAATTCTATTTCACGGAACTTCTTTCGCCTCTTCAATATATATATTGTTATATGAAAAATTCAGATAATTAGATTCTGCGTTAAGTGCGTAAAACGATTAGAATATTTAGTCTCTATGTAGTAAAATTAAAAAAATTGTTATCTATTACGTAGATTTCTAAAGAATTAATTCATGGGTCTCTGTTAATTTTCCACGTTGCTATTTCGCATAAATATAGATCTTTCTCGAAAAGGGCTTCGAAACCAGGTCTGACGTTTACGACATGATGAGTGGATTCGAGAATGTAGAGCTCGCGGTGCAAATTGAGTCTGCACACGGACAAGAGATAAGACATGACGGGAAAAGTCGTGTGAATTAACTCGGATGATTGGCGGTAACGTCGGAGTTGAAATGTGCCGCGCCGACCGATTTATACGTGGCTAGTCTGAGTGCCGGTCTCGACAAGGAAAAATAAGAGTTACGTGAATCCATTCTATTAATAGAACGAACGTTGCGTTAACCACTCTTTATGTACGTCATATTAATTAGTGTTGCGATTAATTGATATTCCGCGCGCAATCTTTGCTCGTCGTCATAAGTCACGTTTCAATGCTATTAACATCGATTATAATAGTAGTGGCACAGCAAAATATACATGTTATGTAGTGCAATAGTAATTGTACACCATGTGCATGATGATCGTGCTGATGCACTTTTGGATGTATTTATCGCTCGCGATACGTCGATTGATCGAGACGAGTTAACATGTAGCTCAGCAGTTATGCTTCAATAATCGAGCACGGCAGTATAGTTCGCATTGAGCTTACAACTGACAGTTTCTCTCAGAGAGACGTTGAGAGTCATTCATATCTTAAAATGAGACGAAAGCCCCGTTGTATTAATGTTAGCTAGACTTAATCCGGATTTAACTAACAATGTCTCTTTTAGTCACAGTCGAATAATTAAGGAGCGTCTTCAGAAAATTGAGTGTAAAAAAGCGACTCCATTTGTATTGTAAATATGCAGGGTGTAATGTAGCTGTTTCGCAGTCTGATTTCTCTGACAATTGTATACATTTGCAGTTAAATTTTTAATTAGAAAATTTATATAACTCGACTTTCTTCTTAAATATTATGTAACTTGTTCCCTCTCTTATCATAAAGAATTTATAAAATAAACTTTATTTGCATATAAAAGATGTTGTAAATGCGAAACTGTTTTTGAAAATTTTTTTTACATTTTATGTTTGGTTCTACCACTCCTGAGATACGTTTCGTGAATCTTAATGTTCGTGGCAGCGTATAACGGAAAATAAAACAGATCACCTGCGATGATTTCCGGTGATCGTGTTTCCGGTGTAAATGCACTGTGCGACAACGTGTTAGATAACTGCAAGCGAGCGAGCGAGTGACTGAGACGCCTCGTAGGCGCGACGCACCGAGGTTTCCTCTCTTCTTCGCATCCGCTTTGTTGTTTATCGCTTCCACACTAATACTAATCATCATTCTTACGAAGAAAGTCAGTAAGTGCACCTCTTTAAAAAATTATAGTTTATTATACGATAATTACGATTAATTATTTGAGATGCGAGTTACAAATATAAAAAAACATTAATTTTTTTATTTTAAAAGCAAATTAAAAATAGTAATTTAAAAATTTTAACCGTCAACCTACAATGGGTTTTTCGGCACAAACGGAAATTTTATTCTCAAATTTTTCCGATATAAAGGAGAGTGAATTGAACATTTACATTTCAGTTAAAAAATTCGATAATGTAATTATTTAATAAAGATGTTGAAAAGTAACTTTGAATTTGTTCACATTTTTCTTGAAAGGCTAGAATAGCCCTTCAAGAAAAATTAGATTGAACAAAAAGAATTCAGATGGCAAACGGTGGGAATAAAAATATGATTGCAGACGAAAGATTAATTAAAAAAAAATTTTTTTTTTATAATTTAAAATTTTAAATTATGACGGAAAAAAGAAGTAGTAAAATGAAATGCGCATATCGGTTTTAGTATTAGTTTTTAAAGATGAATTTCAGTATTCAATGTGTAATTCAGTGGATTCTATAGATAGAATATCTCCATTCATTGCTTTGCATAATCCATCTCCGTTCTTCCTTCACGATGCGTTTTAATTAGTTACTTCCAGTCTACTTTCTAAGCTCAGGCACGAGTAAACTCGGCGTTCGAATTATAAAATCTAAACGCCGATTTCTTTTCCCAAGCAAGAATCTTTTTACGCTCGTTTCTCCTCCCCGCGCCGGCGGACGTACGATCTTCATGCAAGCGTGCGATGCATATCGCGGATTATTTTCGTTCAGTTTCACGTTTTGTATTGCGCGTACGGTAATTCAGTAATAATGTAATAATACAATGACGATGATTTACACGGGACTGCTTTCGCTATGCTCTTTCCACTTTGAAAATTAATAACTGTAGCCAATCTTCTCGTAATTAAATTGAGGCATGCTTGTTGCGCTATTTGGATCACGTTTGAATATATTACACAAATAAAATTTTTTACTTGCTGTTTTGTTACTATTAATTAACAATTTGAATATAATCTTGGGACAGAATCTTTTTAATAATTGTATATACATCAGAAATATATCAATAAAAAAATATAAAAATAAAATAAATAAAATAAAATCTAATATTGCAATGTACGTTCTATATTACAGTTGGATTAATGCGTATACATTGGCTGTTTTCATAAGAAAAAGCAGTTTTATATACAAATATAACTATTATAAAATTTTTAATATAATTGATTATATCTACATTTATATCGAGGAACTACGAACAAGAACCATTTAAATTGAGAAATGTTACAACAGTTGCAAAACTGTTGTAACAGTTGTAACAGCTGTTTTTTCTATTACACGCAGCCATTCTGCATAAATTTTTATTATACAATACAAGTGTAAGGAAAAAATAAAGAAGTAAAAAAATTAAACAATAATTAAGATTAGATACAGAGCCGTTCATATGAATAAATCAATTAAATACGAGAAGTGCCAATTATGGTCAAACCTAGATATTAGATTGATATATATATAGTGTGTGTGTGTGTGTGTGTGTGTGTGTGCACTTTAAATAAATGTTTATTTCAAAAATATGAAAAGAGATTAAATGTAAGTGAACAAAATGGATGCACGAGAAAGACTTTCTCGATAAATACTCAGTGGATTTTAGAGGTACTATTGATCATGCAAAAGCACGTGCTGCGCCTGTAATGGATCCACCTGATCATACAGCTTGTGAGGAACCTTGACTCTTTCGCGCCGTCGTTGTTTACCCACGGGCCTCATAAATCATCAAGTTTGTTCCCTTGATCCGCATGCGCATGGTCCAGAACCATGTAATTATATGCTTTTTAGAGATCTCTCACATTTTCACTCGTTCGTACGATGAGACGACGGCTATGCAGCTTGATAAACCCTTTTTCACATCATGGCTCGCGATTCACGGTCCGTACATCATCAGTGAGCTTCTTCGTTCGTTTTGCACATGGTGACGTAAATCCTCGCGCGAACGAGGAACCTGGTCGTTCATCGTTCACTTCGTGCTTTTCTTTCATAGGAGAGCGGCTCGTTACTTAGCATGTTGCAGAGCGATGTTTTCTTTAAGCGTGGCACATCTCTCTTTCTCTCTTTCTCTTCTTTTGTTCACTACTTCAGACTTTTTTCTTGACTCATTGTTTACATTTCCTACATATGATGTAAATATACATAAATGGACATACTTTTTGCGATCGCCTTATTTGCCGGATAATTGCTTGAAACTCAAGGAAAATACACATTACCTTTTTCACGTCTTTTAGTAGCGAACTTTAAGGTATTCTAGATCGTGTGACTAAACTCTATTAATATTATAGATTTCAGATGTAAACTTTTCAAAAATTTTAGGAATTATATTAATTTTGTAATAATATTTGAAATATTATTATATGAAATTCTAAAATATGATGAACTAAAAATGGGACAGATATTCTACGTTGATGATCAACACGCTTAAATCCGCACAAAGAAGGCTCATCAGCTATTGCGGCACAATGCTTAGTTTCGCAAAACCTCGCAACGGCGGCAGCTCATCTTTTCTTTTACGTGCGTGAGATTGATCCAAGTCATAAAGCCATAAACGAGGCGAATCGGCGATTTGCGCAATCGCTTTTGCGGCCGGATAATCGCACGCGTCTTAGATATTTCTGATGGCCGTATAAAGTGGAGCAACCGTGGAAAAACCGTTGAATTTTCTCGCAGCGAGAAATTTCAAACTTGTTTTACTCGCGGATCACCCAAAATCGGCGCACTTTCACCGGTCATTAGAGATACGAATTGGAGGAAGTCTGATTTTACGTGAACTTTACATTGAGATTGGCGTCGTAACAAACAAATCAAATTTGAATGAAATATCGAAAGTCGAAAAGGATATTTTTACTTAAATAATTTGATAAATAAATTAATTTTTTCTAATATTCGTTATAAATTTAAAACTATTGTAGAAGATTCTAATTTTATGAATAAAATGCAGATATCTATTAAATTTTAATCTGTAACAGATACGTGATAAAAAATGATACAAATAAATTAAAACTATTTCAAATCGTCAAAAGTATATTAGTATGTTGACTTTAATGGAATTTCTTACCAGGATGTATAATATGATTGTTTTACTAGAAAGAAGTTGAATGTACTTTCCTTCTGTGAATGCAATTATTATTAAGCGATAAATCTGTTAAATAAGAAATAGCATAAACTTTCTCAAACACGCGTCCAAGTAAATTTTGATATCAAATCGTCGAGCGTACTTTTCACGGGTATCCAATTCCAACTTCATGCTTCACATCTGCGGTTTTCCTTCCGGGGGATTTAGCGTTACGGACATTTCTCCAGACCTGTGAACTGAACGGAAATTCTCGCTTTACACAAAAGGAGAATAAATACATCTATTTTATAAATATAAAATGTAAAAGGACAATAGGAGAAAAGAAATCACCGAACGAACATTCGCGAACATGAAATTACATGACATAAATCGTTTACTCTTTCACAGTTCGAGTTTGAATCGTAAAATTGTTATATAAACATGAAATGCATGGTTAGGATTTATTTAATTTTGTAAATAAGCGCTAAAGAGATCTGATGGATAAGAAAATTATATGTTTTATGATAAATGGATACGTATGCTAACTATGTAATGTATGTACGGCTGTTTTTCGCAGCCGAGTAATATGTAATTTGTTTCTGTAATTAAGAATGATCACGCTATATTAAGATACTTTCGAACCATATAACAGAAAAGGTACAATGAATCGATATTTTTTTCAAACCGAGCATTTGGAAAGGAGAACGGAAGTATAATATATCCTATTTTGTAATACTTCTCAATTTTTTCTTTTTAGTATGTTGGGTTTTATATGTTGTATGTCTTGATATAGTTAAAATTTTATTTCAAAATGATATATTATATATACATATACATATATATATATATATTCCGGTTTTTATAACGTTTTTACGCTTTCCGGTTTCCCTCTCATATGTCTGTGCGCCCGCAGGTGATGCACAGGCATATGGGACCTACTTTTTTTTTACGCCTGTTCCAAACGGCAAACTTTTAATGAGGTACTGTAAGCAAGAATACTCTGATGGTTTGCCAGACCACCGAGAGGAGACACGAGTGTATGAACATATTTTAGTTCTACCAGGAATCAAACCATAAATTTTTAGCGTAATATAGATCAATGCGCTATCCACTGTGCCACACTCACACGCGCGAGAAAATTGTATGTCCCTAATATTTTTGCACGTGGCTGTATTTTGATACTACAGTCTGTGTGCGTGTTTAAATACAATCATTAAAAGATAAATATATTTATGCATTGTGGAATTAAAATTCCTCACCATCGTTATTTCTTTTAATTACCGATTGATTTCTTCTTAATTGCTATCTGCAGAGAATTCGAGAAAATCTTTCTTGACGCGGAGTCAAAGCGATCGGTCGTTCAGCAAACCGGAGATCTCGGCGGGTGACGTCCTGTTTTCGGATACGATGCGCTTCAGTCTCAGCAAGAAGATCAAGGAATGTTCATCGTCATCGTCCGCAGTTTCACACGAGGATGTCGACGAGGAAAGTTCGCCGAGAAGAAAGAACGAGACGAGAGAGATCGAGGAAGAAACAGGTAGTGGGTTTAAGAATTCCGATCGCGAGATCGAGGCTAGCAAGAACGTCGAGGAGATTCCTGAGAAGACTGCCGATAATGTCGAAAAGGAGGTTGAACTGCCTCCAGATGCACGTAGTGATATTTCCGACGCGAGTAATGAACATTTCCGTACGATGAGACCCACGAGTTGGTCTCCGCCGCCTGGTAGACAGAGGCATCGCTTCAAGATCGGCAACTCTAACGCTGATGCGGATGAGAATCCTGCCAGTTCGATCAGGGATCATCGGCGAACGATCTCTTCAGCGTCGACAGCATCGTGGAATTCGACGAGCTCCTACGGATCCTCGAAGATCGAAATCAATTCGCCCGAGAGCAATGTCTGTAAGATCACGGTGAGCCCGCGCTCATCGCCGTTGGTACATCGGCTGCAGATCGGTCCGGAATCCAGTCCGAGAGGCGCCAGAAGAACGTCTATCCTTATCAACGGAGATCAAAATACAAACGCGGAACTAACGCCAGGTAACAAAGTAACTATCAGCGTCGGCGGAGAAGATAGCGTGTGCAATCCGACAGTGATCTCTGTAAACTCGGAGAATCCACCGAAGGTCCAGAATGCTGTGGAAAATCGCACTCTGGTAATACTTCAGAATTATAAATCGAACATCGTGGTTGAGTCGAATGATGATTCACGTTCCAAACAAATTGGAAAGGATCATGTCGTCGAAAATAGCGAGATGAATGTGAAGATGAACGGCGAAATACCAAAGTCGTCTAGTGAGAACCCTTCCTCGTGTCGCCACGTAGAACAGTCGGCAACAAATTTTGAGAAACAGAAGAGGCTGAGCGTTGAGATTAAATCTTCTAATTCTAATAAGTGTTCGAAATTTTACGCATCAGATGAAAGAACGACGCGACCGGAGTCCAAGACACGGTTCAAGGATATCGAAAGTTCCTCCAAATTGCCTAGCTTGTCCAAAGAGGCTCTGATCTCTAAGCTGCTCGAAGATTCCCTACGAAAGGCTCGCGAGAACGGTGAAATCCTAGACGAGGACAGCGGCCAAGCCATCTTGAAGATCCTGAAGCAGAGCTTACTGAAGAGCAAGGAATACGAGAGTTCTGAGTCTACTTTGGAAGCAAATTATTCGCATTCGTCTAGCTTGAATTCAGATGGCGACTTCATCTCGACGAATCTCTTCCTCGAAGAGAATCCATACGAGGTGATCAAGGAACCGATTTACGAGGAGATACCCGACGAGCCACCGCCGCTACCTCTGAGTCCGCCACCCACGGAAGATTATATCAAGGACAGAATTTACTTCGGCGAATATTACAAGAAAATCATTCCGGATCAGTTTCTCGGTCCCTATTTGTCCGAGGAAGTTTTTAAGAAATCCAACTCGGAGGATCTAGCCGAGACCTATTTATCTAAAAGTCCCGAAGATTTTTTCAAGAAAATGTCAATGTCACCCGAAGACGAGAATAACATCTCTACCAAGTTTGAATTGTTAAGTTTCCTAATGGATTCTAAAGATCGCACCCGTTCCGCGGAGGAGGACGAAGATGAGGACGAAGACGAGGAAGACGACGCCGAAGGAGATTTGGAGGCTCTATATGAACAGAAGGAGACTAGCCTGGGTGATCTCAGTTCCAAAAGTTCACAAATCTCCAACGTGTCCGACAGTAGCGAGGAATGTAATATTATCTTGACGAGCTCACCGGAGACATTAAAGGTGAGTTTGAAGCTATCCAGACAGCAAAATGTTAGCAATTTGTCAATGGATTGCTAGTAAATTCGATCAAAACATTCAACTTTGTATCAACTGGATCTGCATTGAACTTGTGTTTCGCTGACAAAGTTTGCTGACATAATGTGAAAGCAAATTGTCGGCAAAAACCAAGCGAAGCTTTGATCGATTCTTGCCGCCAATTTGTTGTCAAATTATCAATAAACTTCGCATTTTGCCGATAATATCTGTTTTTATGTTTTGTCAGCGAATTTTGTTGTGTATCTACTAGCAATTTAATATTATTAAATATAATAAATATAATTTGCATCAAGTTTGGTATCTTTTTATTGACAAAATTTATAGCAAACGTTTGATAAAATTTGTGTTTAACAAACTTAACTAATTGAATACCAATTAATGAGATTCGAGTAAAATATTTTTTTGAGATCTCTGAAATAATAATATATATGCAAATTAATGTGGGATTCTAATCAATGCTTCTTATCGTTTTCGCAGTCGAGAACAGTCGACATAGAGAGAACCGACAGCGGAGTCGGATCTGAGAGCAGTCAAGCCAGTAGCACTCGATGTGTCGCGAGGCGCTGGAGGACAGGCAACATCTCCTCCGGCCCGGGAAGCCTCCTCGGCGGAATGCCGCAGGTGATTTCCGGGGCCACGAAGCTATGCGAGGATTGCGAGCAGCGGCTGGATCCTCTGATAACAGACAGGTGAGTCCGAGAGACTTGAAACCGGAACTGTTATGCGTTCGATATCCGGTATTATAAATACGGAAAAATGCCTTGATATCTTAATGAATGTATCCCTTTTACATTTTACCTTCGTCTCTTTACAATTTCCCGTTTAAGTCACCGGACGCGTAAATGAATATGAACGTATACTACGAGAGCTTCTTGAAACTCGTTCTTAACACATCTCGACGTCCTAAATCGTACGCTGTTATCACTTCCACCCAGATTCATAGATAGCGTTCGATGATCCGGAGAGAGAATATAACGGTCCAAAGTCCTCGCTAGAGCGTATCTTCCACGGCTGCGCGGCCGAGTTTCGACCGTGAGAGATTTGGTTTACTGCGAACTCTGCGCGGGATTCGCTCGATTCGCCTCTGAACTATAAATCCATGAACAAAGTGCCGTTCTGCGTTCCGGCCTCCCAGGAGTAATCCCGCGAATCGAGGAACGAATGCCGTTTCGTTACGCGGTCGTGGACTTTTCACAGCTGTGATCCACCTGCACATTCGTCGTAGCGATCTGTACCAATCTTCCTCTTAAGAAATCAATCGAAAAAATCATCTTCGCTGGAATTAATGCATCGATTATTGGAAACGCGAACTCTCTGGTTAATAATTAACACTTCTCCAGTAAACAAGGATGGATTAAAATGCATTAAAATTGTTAATCCATCCGTATTTTAAATAGAAATTTTTCCCATTCAATTTACGATCCAAAAACTGACTTATTTTTCAATGAAAATACACTGACTGCTCTTGACAAGTTTGACTATCTGTGAATACCAATGCTAGTTTTTGAACGCATTTAAAATTTGTACATATGTATATTTAAGAATTTGTTCAACTAGATTACGTGACAAATGCAGTGCGAGAGAAATAGTGGGCTACTTTCTCCCGTCATCGATTTTATTTGCCCGAAAGCGAAAGTGTCGTTATCGAAGAGCGCGGTTGACGCTTGATGAATGGATAATGCAATATGCGTCCGGAAGTTGCGACAATCGCTTTCGTCCGTGATTGTAGATTACATATACGAATTTGTAGTAGTTCATCTGACAAAATTTCTTTGGTAGCAACCTCCTTAAGTATAACGTTTGCGTTACCGCGGCGCCGCGCAGATATTTTTATTTTTCATGTTTTTTTTCAGTGGTGTCGTTTATGCGCCTTTCGTGTGCAGGAAGTGCTCCAAGAAACGCGCGGAACGGAAAGAGATTATCACGGAAATCGTGGAAACCGAGCAGAAGTACGGCAGAGATCTACAGATCATACTCGAGGAGTTCCACCGGCCAATGTTAAGAGCAGGCCTTCTCACGTCCGAACAACTATCGGCGATCTTCCTGAATGTCGAGGAGCTGCTCGAGCACAATCTCGTTTTAGCCGAGAAATTAAAGGATAGCGTAGAACTCGCTCAAGTAAGAAACTCTCTCGCAAGAAATCTTATTTTAAATACGCGACGAATATTGAAAAGTATACGTTTGATCTTTTCGATTGTGTAGGAATCTGGGGACGAGGATCTCTTGACGGTGGACGTGGGTAAGATCTTTCTCGAGTCAGAAAGGATGCTCCACGCTTTCGAGAGTTACTGCACACGTCAAGGCGGTGCCAGTCTTTTATTACAAAATCTGGAGAAGGAGAAAGAGCTTCTTCGCATCTTTCTCAGGGTTTCTCAAATGGAGAACACGGTTTTGCGAAGGATGAATCTGAACTCCTTTTTAATGGTAATATCACTTAATTCCTTGACTTAATTTTTTATTCAGGAATAAAAAATATAAATCATACATTCATAACTTTATGTATTGTATTTTTTATAGGTTCCTGTCCAAAGAGTTACGAAATATCCTCTGCTTCTGGCACGTTTGCTCAAAGCGACACCCTCTGTCCGACCTGATATCCAAGAAGCGAAAAAGAGGCTTAAGCAAGCACAAACAAATATCGAGCTACATTTGGAACACATGAATGCTGTAAGTGTATCGCGATGCTCATATCCAATATAAAACTGAAAATAAATATGCATTTAATTAATAGGAGGCAAAGGATGTTACGTCGACGAAATTGTGGAGGAGAATATCGATTATTCAAAATGGCAGACGGTCTGTCGGCGAACAGGATATGGTGAATATCAAGCTGAGAAAGGTGTGTAAATCTAATATTCATACTTATTTAATTTTAAAGTGTTAATAATTTAATTCTTTAATCATGCTATTAATTTTTATAAAATTTACTAGATGGCTGTCGAGATCTTGGAATGGGCACACGAAGAAGCTAGGTTTGTCCTCGAAGGACGTCTTCTGGTAGCGCAACCGACTGACAATAACTGGAGACGCGGTCGAACTGTTAAACTTGCGCCTGTTACTGCCATGCTTGTTACAAACGGCAAAGTAAATATGTAAAATACGTGTCTTTAAATGTGTCTCGCGAATAATTATGTGCATAAATGTAAATAACATTTTTATTTTTCAGCCGAATGCCGATTATCCCGAATTTAACGACGAGTCACTCTTTCCCAAGCATATAGGTATCAAGGAAGCTACCTTACTTCTGGTCAAAGAGAAACTTGGACGATATTCTTTACTACGAGTGAGTGATTAGTATATTTCGTATCGTTTTATTATTCACGTGAATTTGTTTAAACCATTGATATCATTTCAGGAGCCGCTGTACCTCGATAAATGTATTGTATGTTGTGAAACAGATCTTGAGGATTATTTCGAAATACAAGAATTATCTTCTAAAGAAACGTTTATATTTAAGGTAAAATTACAAATTGTGATGATGAATTTTAATTGTAAAGAGAATTGATTAATATTGATACGAATAAATATTAATATTGATACGGTAAATTGATTAATTTTATTACAGGCAGAAGATGGCGCGAGAACGAAAAGATGGTGTAGAACATTACAGGCTCACGCACAGTCTCTTGGCGCTTGGCGCAAACGTCGAGGAGCCCTTCCTAATATCATGATCTGTGGTGTAGCAAGGAACTAACAAAGGCTTAGATGTAATAAGTACATAAGTAACACGATGTTATCCGATGTATTTAATGCATTTTTAAGTGACTGAAGCTCTTCATTAGTGCGAAAGTTTAAGCGGTTGCATAAATTCATGTAGATGATCTCCAAATGAATTAGTAATGATTTATTATGGAGAGAGAATGCTAGACCAAAGGATTTCCTCGTTTCGTTGACACGCGAAAGTCTAGTTCTTACCGAATTCGAGGTATAACCATCTGTGTTCGGTTATTACAGTACGTTGCAGAAACTTGAGTTTCCTACGACACTGTAAAATAAAGTGCTACGTGGCCTCGAAAGTCGCGCACAATTTCGTCGATTCCTAATGAATAATTTTAAGTGCATACACATATATAATATGTATATATATACATATATATAGGACTATTTAATATTAATGATTAAATCCTTCAAAAAAAAAAAAGACGAGACGAGTAGCTGTGATATTGACCGGTGTATTGGGTATTGTTTTCTTTTCGCAGATTATTTACGGATGTTAACATACTTAGCTGCATTTTCCATCTGCGATTCTTTTTACCAGTATCGCTTTTTGCGAAAATGATATTAATAGGGTAGATTCTATTAGATTTGAGGTCATAGGGTTCGCAGATTAATAGTATTGAATAATTCGCAAGATCAACAGCGTCAAGGATACAGGGTGTCGTATACGTTCCGTATGATTGGCGTGCATCGACAATTTGTAAAGCTGTCGGAATATATACTTATTTTAATTTCTCCAATTATTCTCTTTCTTTCTCCAAATAATTAACAGTATTTTTATGATTTCTAACACAAACAACATGCAAATTGTACATTATTTTTATTTAAGAATTAAGCCATACTGTGTGTGTGTGTGTGTATATATATATATATAAATATATATTTACAGATTTCCTCACGAAGTTCTAACAGAAATTCATTGTAACAAATTAATCTGCTACATTACAATCTGCGATTTAATAAAACTGAAATTTGATGCATATTTCAAGTATAGGTCGTTCCGATTAGATACTCATTTCAACATTTTCTTCCAATGTTTCTGTACAGTCCTGTATTACAACATTTTTCGTATTACTCAACGGTAATAAGTGCCGAGATGCGCGATAATTATATATTTCAAGCTCTGGATGTTTCTCGATCAGATATTTGTAAGCGGTTGCTAGCTTATTGATATCTTCCACGGTAAGTTGCGTTGGTCTGAATGTCGGGTCCAAGTCAGCTAATTTATACATCATCAAACCTAAATCTTTCTGACGCTCCTTCGGAAATAGAGTTCTGTAAGAAAAAAGATAACAAAATATTTATTTGCAGTTTTATTTATTATCATAATAGCAGCAATTTATAATATAACATAAACGAACTTACTCAATGCATCGTATACTGTACTTCTGCCTAAAACTGAATACATGCCTCGTTATCATTTCAAAAAATTTAAAATCATATTGTGTGCGTGGTTTGACCAATGGCGTAAACGACACCACTCCCACATCGACATTTGGTTTCGGAACAAATGCTTCACCTATAAAATTATAAAATAAAGTATAAATAGATTTTATATAACGAATTAATGTAATACAATAAAATGCTGGTACCAGGAATAATAAAACGAAGTACTGGAAATGTCCACGTTTGTGCCATTACTGACAGCCTGCATCGTTGTTCTCCCATCGGTTGAGCCACTAAACGTTCCGCTACTTCTTTTTGAAACGTTAATGTCATTTTTGTTCTACCAAATGCCCAAGGTCCACGTTGTTCGGATATCGCATGCAACCACTTAATTATAAGATGTGTCGCTAAACTAAACGGTAAATTGCCTATGACGAAGATATCTGGAGATTTATCATTCCAATCTCTCTTTTTTTCCAGCGGAAATAGACTTTCTATGTGTGTTTTCAGGATATCCTCGTATATTATATCCATCTTTCCATTAATCGCACCAAATGAATCTGCTAACATCTCTAAAGTCGGTTTAAATCTCTGGTCTTTTTCTACAACTATTAATCGTTCAGGAATCTTTCTCAGGATAGATTGAGTTAATCCACCTGGACCTGGACCGACTTCCAGTACTTGACTCCCGGAAATATTTCCCGCTTTTGCTACAATTTTGTTAGTTATATTTTGATCCAAAAGAAAGTTTTGAGATAATCTTTTCATAGCATTCAAACGATATAATTTTAGTATTTCTCGTACAGTTGGAAGTGGTGGCAATCGTGGAGTAGACATCTTTAAACATTAATCTTATACAGACACACTTATGTAACAGAAAAAAAAAATATTACTTTGAAAAACAAGCTCTCTATTTTATTATATAAACAAAAATATACTATTTATTTAATACAATGAGCTGTAAACTTCTTTATTAACATTTCAAATAAAAACTTTTTATGTAGCGTTGTCAATAATCTTTTCCGGCACTTCGAAGTCGTCTAAGAATTTTTCCTGTTTAACTGAATGTATTGTATAAGCATAAATTCCAATGACTGCAAGACCACAAACAAGAGCAGTATAACTATTAGCTTTGCGATATTTTTGTACTTGTTTTGCTCTTTGCAAGTTCTGTTCTTCCACGCGCTTCATATAAACTATATTTGTATTTGTAAGCTTTGCTGCATCTTTTATTATATCAATTTTTGGCATAGTTTCATTCTGTTGAAGTTGACTATCTGTAGACAATATTATTAAGTTTACTTATGTCAAAGAGTACCAAATAAAATATTCAACTTAAATCATTCACCAGGTCCCATTTCCACACACCAGTGTTCTCAACGAATTAGAATAGATCTTTGTTTCTTTTCTTGTTATCAGTTTCAGCCATAAAAAAGCTACAACAGAAAAAAATACCATTGAAAAAACTATTTATCTATTTATATAGACATTCTAAGTCATAGAGAAATCATTAAAATTGTAGTATTTTTAGATAACATTTTAGTATTTTTAGATAACACGCATGTATATCAGAATTTCAATAATACATAAATTTTGACTACATAAAAATGTTTCCTATAAATGTTATCCATATGACTAAAAAAATTGACTGAAATCACTAATTAATCTTTCTAAAAAATTATAAAAATATAACACAATTTTAATCGAAAAACGTATTAATATCTAGAATTTTGAGGTTAAGTTAAATCAGCCTATTAACTCTCATTCATATTTATTTTATATATATGAAAATTATTAAATATTAATTAAGAGACGCTTTATACATTTGATAAAGATATATACGTTATACATACAGTGAAATAATCTTATATCCCGGTTTAGATTCTTTACATCACAAAATCGCGCAAAGACCACACGCACACCTGCTACCTGCACTTTTGTTATACTGTGCTTTTGTGCACACCACACCACACTACCCAGACACCCAGTGCGATACTGCCATCACAGACGAGCGGCGATTATGTAAAATACATGACAGAAAATAACTTCAGATATCTCCGTTGGTATTATCAAGCTTTATTATGTATATCAATTTAGTCTTAATGAATTGATTTTATTGATTAGATTTTAAATATGAAAAGTAATTTAGAAATCTTAATATATACAGCGTGTTATATTTTTACCTTTAACAAATAATCATTAACTACTACTATTATTTGCAACAAGAATTTATATCAATTTATACAAATCGATAAAGTTATCAAAAGATATAGTCAAATAAAAAAAAAACATTTGGCAAATTTTCAAAAATTTTCAAGATTTTTAAATATATTAAATTTAGTGGTTAATTTACATTTTATTAGCATATAAAAGCTTTTTACTGTTTTATAGATTCGCGTTTCAATATGGAAATGTACAATTTGATTTATTAGGTAAATGATTTATTAGATGAAAGCACGTATATAGCTAGAATAAATATTATACGTAGAAGAGAAGAGGCAGAATTATAAAAAAAACAGGAAAGAAAACATAATTATAAAATATGATAGTAAATTTTTTATCTAAATCAAAATTTAACATGCTTTTAATGATAGTTCTAGCATTAAAAAATTAAATCGTATCTCTTTTAATACATAGAAATTCCCACAGATCATTTCAGTAATTGTGCAACGTTCCAGTAATATTACAGTAAAATTGAAAAAATTGCAACAATGTTACTTTATATAGTCAACCCTCCCACAACACGGTACTCCGAGAACACGTTTTCGACATAATATGGTGCTGGGTGGAAAAATTGCGATAGATCTTATAACACGCAATCTTCCGAGAGCACGGTTTCCATGTAGCACGACTTAATAAACTTAGAAAATCCTCATATAACACGAATTATGTATTTGACTCGAGGACCAAAATCAAATATAATATTTCGGTAATTCTATAGTCTAGGTACAGCACATCCCATTTCCTTGATCTACATCTTGATTTTACAAGCTTCTGTTGCCTATATGATATTATAGTAAAACATTGCAATTAAGAAATTTTTATAAATTTCTAATCTAAAATATAAGGAAAATGGTTTAATGAAATATTTATTTAATATCGATATAAGATATTGCAAATATATTTTTTCCAGAGAATCCATACAAGTGTCAAGATAGAAATTAATACATTCGTTTCAAGCTGATTAGTGATACGATCTATTTTCTCGTAATATAATAGGGTATTGTAGAAAGTAATCTATTCACTGTCAATAGCTATATACTATATATATCTGTAAGGCTCCTCGACGTCGTCGTCGTCGATCGATTGACTGCTCCTTTTCGAGATGAGCCCGACAGCCGTGCGCGTTGTACTCTCACGTACTTACTCGGTACGTTAATAATGACGTGCACGCGTGGAATTCGATAGATTGCGAGCGATCCGCCACTGAAATTCGACATACAATCGGTAGCCGGCTCGCGAGTGGATTAGGGAGCTTGGATAAATTTTCAATTGGATCGCTAAGCTCTCTCAAAGCTCAACTGACGTTGCACGTTACGCTGGTATATTTCATAACAATTAAATACATTTCAGGAATGAGGAATACACCCTGCGTCAACTCTATGTGATTATGTGTAAAAAGAATAACGAGAGAAAGAGAGGAGGGAGGGAGAGAAAGAGAGAGAGAGAGAGAGAGAGAGAGAGAGAGAGAGAGAGAGAGAGAGAGAGAGAGAGAAATAACATATTTTGCTGAAGTTCTAAAAATTTAAGTGAATAAAAGAAAACTCACTCTCTCTCTCTCTCTCTCTCTCTCTCGCTCTCTCTCTCTAAATTAGTGATAAAGATTGTTCCAATTGAATAATTCTTTTAACAAAGTTGTAACAATCCTTCTATGTTCACTAAGTTTTCTTTTATTCTAATGAAACAAAAATTTTAAGAATTGCGTTTAATTCAAAGTTAATGTCGCGCATGCAAGTTGGATGAACGCAGAAATTTCACAGAGTTGAATCTTTTAACGACCGTGCGTGCATTTTGTGCGTTTTTTTCATTTTACCCGAATTCGATGGAAAATTTTAGCTCGCTTTCGTTGCTCGTTAATGAAAATCAATGCTTGGACTCGTTAAATGCTCGCGATCCGCGTCCGGTAGCCCAAATAGTGAACACGTCGCATCTGATCCGAAAACGAC
Source organism: Cyphomyrmex costatus (assembly GCF_001594065.2). Lineage (NCBI taxonomy): Eukaryota > Metazoa > Arthropoda > Insecta > Hymenoptera > Formicidae > Cyphomyrmex > Cyphomyrmex costatus. The sequence goes on along the minus strand of NW_017275282.1, from coordinate 260,812 downwards.
GCGAATTCTCCATTTCAGTGAAATTTACGAGCATGCTGGCTTTAATTTATGCTGTATCCTGCTTGCTGCTGACTGATTTGTGATCTTGGCGGACGAGTTTTACGTCCACACTCGCGTGACATTCGATGTGAAAATATACCTCTCCGTTAGTCTTATGCACCATTTTAAATCAATCGGATTTTGTTATTGTTCGAAAGTGTTATTATTAGGAATGACATGTGCGTGTCGTTTTTGTAAATCTCATGTATCTCCAGTATTTCATATATATTTATAATAAAATTTTCGCAATATAATACCTTCTCATTTTTTATCTCATCCAGCAAAAACTCTCTTGGTTCAGTGTAAAGTAAAAAATATTCTATTATTTACCAAGAGAAAAAGATTTTTCATTGTATTTTAAAACAAAACAATCACTTACAGCAGTATATTTTCATAACTATAATAAATAAATATATATACTTTTATATATTTTTTATTGATTTATATACGATTTTATATTGCATCTTAAAATATTATATAATTACTAAAGAACGTACGTGCTAAACTTAAATATGATTATGTATAAAGATTGCGAAAAAAGTGTAATCGTTAGATAAATGTATATTATTTCAAAATCAATTGTTAATAAATGTTGTGTATATATGTCATAACATGCAAATGCGTTAATAGAAGGAAAATGTTGAGTCAGTTAAAATAATAATACATTGCATATGGCACATTTCCACAAGAATGCGCATAGTCATTGCACGATAATTATAATTGAATACGATTTGAAATTAATGATTACCGGCACCGTGCTATTAGTGCAAATTTTATCTCTGTTCTCGTCTATTTAATACAGTGATGTGATGCCATAATAACGCATCGATTTACGGATTTGCAGTAAAAGCGTATATGCATGCATCTATTAACATTTTCAGAATGCTCAATGAGATAGCGCGCCGATTATAGCAAGTTCTATATCGGATTTCTTTATTCATTGTCGGCGAACATATCATTAACATTCGAATCATATATAAACATAATTTTCGTTTAACATTGTGCTACAAATTCGACACGGCAGTATATATATTGATATGTATATATAACTCAAAATATTAGCGATAACGCTCTGTAGCTATATAGATCATATATATAGATAAAGATGATATATATTTGTTGTTAATATTTTGCGAATTTTGGGAAAATCACACATTTTTTCACTTTTTTTTCAAGGGTTGGTTATTATATTTTTACTCTCTTAGAATTGCAAGAAAGTTATCGTTAGAGTGATACAATATATCATTTTGTTATTTATGCGCCATTTCACGAAATATCTTGCAATTAAACTTGTCAATAAAATGCTCTCCTACAATTAAAAAATATTAATTAATTTCACTCGAGCGTGGGGTGTCCTTTGATTAATTATTTCATGAACAGGTCAACAGGGAATAAAGATTGAATCTCCGAAGTATGAAGTCGCGAGCTCAGATCATCAACAATGATCATCAATAATAACGCGATTGTGCTACTAAGTTTCATCGGCAATTTCGATTTTCTCCATTAAATAAGTAAAGAATTTCGTTTTACTCGTTGGATTCTCGAGTTTCTCTTATGTCCCGCTGTCAGAAACTGGAACGGTTCTTGTAGAGCGCAGGATTTGCGTATGCATGAGAATTTTTGTATTAATAATTCAACGAGTATTTCCTTACACAGAACAACATATATTATCGATTCTCTTAACAAAGTTCACCAAAGTTAGACGGAAAATGCTTCTTCGTTTTAGCATACAAAACTGAAAATTCCAAAGTTTAATTCTTGTGACATATTAATAATTCATCCAGTATCTGTTTTTTAGACGCATTAGGTATACATATTTCAATTGCGAGAAAAATTAAGTCATTCCTTAATAAATTTATTTTTTGAAGTTGAATTTTAGATCTGTACAGAAGTTTTGAGATGCACTTTCAAGATAATATTATTTTGAAGTTCATATTTTAGAGAGATAAAATTTTAAAATAGAACTTACTTTTTAAATTAATTTTTACATATAAAAAACTACGAGCTGGACAAAATGGGAAATTTTCTTTGTGAGCTCATCACACGCCCAAACAAAATTTGCAAACATTTTTGACTTTCTACCGTGAGAACTTAAAATTTTCTCTACAAAGTTTTTAAAAAATATTTTTTTTTTTAGATTTTTAGTTATTGAGTTTTATTGCGAATTAAATAAAGAGAATTTTTACTTTAATTGCTCATAACTCTGTTAAAAATCGTCGCGTGTGAGTGCACGCGTATTGCAATTAAAAAACAGATTCTTAAAGCTGAAGCTTTGTTCTGTCAAATGATGCAAACGCCAAATTAAAAAAAAAAAAAATGTCAACGTGATATAAATGAAATAACGCTATGAACTTTCGTTTCAATCCAACACATATATTTTTCTCCTTAATTAAATTACTCTGATATCTACATTATGATATTATGCATTAAATTATTCAGAAATTTATTGTATAAATTAACATAAATTGTATCTGTGTTATGACTGAAATATTTTATACGATAAATTATGACTCTATTAAGGACGCTATTAACCCAAAATGGTTGCATGATATAATTGTAAGAGAGACAAGCGGTTCAACTTTCCAATTGAACAAAATCAGATATGAGATAAAGTATATTATTAACTAAATAAGTAATTGATTACTAGCGCATATAATTAACTGAATGATTAAATGGACAATTAATTGCCTCGTAATTATTGTTGTTTCGCATACATATGTATGTAATTGATATAGTAAAAATCCTCAATTACATGCATCATGTACATTTAGCTGCAAGCATAATACATGGAATTCATAATATATTCTCTATTAAACAAAAATAATATTATAGCTCAAAAATAATAAATTATATTCTATTAGTATACACAGAATATTTTTTGCCACATGTGTTGCAACAGCTACCATGTTTCCATTAAACTAACCTAGTATCACTCACGCAAAAGCTGACCTGCGAAATGATTCACGACGAAGTTTGCACTGCCCGCAGATTGAATTACGAAAGTTTATCGAAGGTAGCAACCCACGCTATCTTCCTCTGGATATCATCGCCTTTGAAATAGAAAATTAAAGAGAAAGAGAGAGAGAGTACGAGAGTGGGTTAGAACATTTTTATTCGATTTTTTTATTTCTAGTTGATTATTAGCCAATCTGATTCGTAGAGACATGAAATTTTCGGGTATAACAGAGAATTCTTTCCTTTGCTCGGAAGTTCACAACGAAATTATTTCTAGCTGCTGAGAATATAGTCAGTTTTATCTCATTTATAATAGTACCGTTCTTAAATTTTACGATTTTGTGATCCAAGCAAAGATCAACTTGGGATAAGCACTGATAAGCACGGATAAGAGAAAATCGAAAAGGTCCTCGCATACAAAAGCTCAATGTTCTGGAAAACATGCTTTATCATTTTATCCTATGGTTTTCCACTATAAAAAAAAAATTCTAGCATTGAGAGAGGATCTATTTTGACATTAGTATAACCGTCGTAATATTTCAGTACATTTTAATAACAGATAATATAATCATATACAAGCTAAATCTCTTTTACGAATTTATTAAGCATTAAAGTAAATATCAACTTTTAGTTATATATGAGGCATTCCATCCCAAGTGTGCCACTGGAAAACTTTTGGATTTTTGATTTAACTGAAATTTTGATATATTATAGTACCCATCGCAAGAAGCTACCACGATTTTTTTCGAATATTTTTATCAACATAGTCATGAGATATGAATATTCTCAAAATTCGCATTTAGGGGTGCCAACTTAATAGAGCTGCTCTGAGAAGTCGGCACCCCTAAATTCGAATTTGGTAAAATCATTATTGCATTCGTTTGTCCACTGTTTGTCCACGTTTGTCCACCCGTTATTTTCATTTGTCCACCCTCCAAAAAAAAGTTATACACAAAAAAAATTGTAATACCCCCAAGTGATTATTTTTCATTATTATGAAAGATATAATAAAAATAGGGTGGACAAACGAAAATAATGGGTGGACAAACGAAAGCAATAATCATTTTACCAAAATTCGCATTTAGGGGTGCCAACTTCACAGAGCAGCTGTGAATTACTAAATTTGATTAGTTTTGCTCATAAAACTTTCCTACTACGTTTTGCGTTTCTATGGGCAAAACTAATCAAATTTAGTAATTGTACTTGCAAGCTTAATTCTTGCAGAAGTGTAGCCGTACTCTTACAAATAAGATTAGACAATAATAACAATTTATAAAAATGAAAAATTATATTGTAAAAAAATTCATAATAAGAAAACGATAATTTTAGTATAAAAGTAATATCAATCACGGAAACACTTTTTTTTTAAATAGGTAAATATAAAAAAATAAGTTATTACATTGAGAATAAACCGAAAATTTTAGGAAATGAAAATGTCACGAGTTTATATCTATATATTACAATATTTTATCGTAAAAATAGAAGGAAAAATTTGCCCACGATCAAATTAGTTTTAAAAATCATCAAATAAATCTAAGTTTTCATGAGAATTTTTTTTTTTTAATTAAATTGTTATATATATATACTTTAAAAAATTAATAATTTTTTACATTAAATTAAAAAACAATTTTGAAACTTTTCTTGATATTTTTTTTTGAAATCTAAAGTACAAAACACAATTTAAAAAAAAACGTTTTATTTGAATTATTTTTCGCAAAGTTACAGGCATTTGAAAATTGCGAATTTTGAAAAAAATTCATATCTCATGACTATGTTAATAAAAAAATTCGAAAAAAATCGTGGTAGCTTCTTCTTGCGATGGGTACTATAATATATATCAAAATTTCAGCCAAATCAAAAGTCCAAAAGTTTTCGAGTGGCACACTTGGAATGGAATGCCCCATATATATAATAAACTATTACATCCCTGAATACATTGACTTATCTATTTAGCAAATTTTTTTTTATTCAAAGGAACACTAAGCTTTAGAAAAAAAAAGAGGAAAAAATGGGCCATTTTTTTTGAGATATTAATATGTTAATTTAATATTCTACATAATTGGATTTTTAAACCATGTCCAAAAGTAGTACACGCAAATATTTGACGGAAATTTACATTGAAGCAAGATTTCATCGCGTTTGTCTTATGTATTCGAAAAGCAAACCCTATGACACTATCTTGATGTGGAAGAAACGCCTTCCTCATCGTTACACGGCAGCATACCGAAATCGGTGGAGAACGTAAGTGTGGTACTATAGCGTATCAAGCGTAAAGTGGATCCGTGTATTTCAAAAGAATGGAAAGAATGAGAAACGAGACTTCTTAACCAAAGAGACGGCCGAGGAGACAGCGACGGCTGAGGTGCGGCAAGATATACTCTCGGAGAGACGCCACGGAAAATTTCATGCCGCGAGACGATATTTTTTATTTATGAGGCCTGTTAACGTACCGACGCCCCGAAGCTAAAGCCCTTGGCCAATATCTATGATAATGCACGATATCGTGTGACACGGGTTTCGACGACGATGACGATGATGATGAAACGTGCCTGTATCGCGGAATTGCACGTGCGTATCATGCAGGTTCATGAAGAGAGTGCTATTGACTTCGATTACGGAAATTGTCGCGCAATATACGTATCCCTAAACACAATTGTTTATAAATGTAATATGTCTTAGAGCATATTTTAATTGTTATAAATTAAAATATGTTATATAATATAGGATTTACGACAATTTGATTTTTCTCAGAATTTTCATCTCATAATTATAAACACGATCAAAACCAGTGAGGTCTATACACATAATATTTATAAAGTAAACCTTAAAGTCGTGGGGGCGGTCAAACTGCGAGAGGGTGAGAGAGTGATGTGTGATTCAAGCCTAATAGTCTGAGACACAATTGAGAGTGCAGGCAATAGGAATAGAGCTGTCTGGTTACAATCGGAAAATTGTATTACATTCCTGACAAGGCACGCGGTTTCTATCACGATTCCTTATCAGGACCTGACTATACATTAGGGATAACCTGCTAGAGGCCTTAATCGCACCCTGATTCAATTTCTGCTTGGCTGTGCTTTCAATTGTGTCTTAGCTTTATAGCAAATTCTCGATTGGACGCACTAATACGTACTGGTGCATATTAAAGCCGTTGTATTATCTGAGTGTAAAATAAAATGCAAAATATTTTGAATTATAAATACACATTTTATCTAATAGCATATAATAAAGAGTGCTACTAGTGTTTCACAATTTATATATTTCTATATTTATCATACAATATAAACACACATCTTTACATCAATTTCTGTACTATAACTTTAATATATATTATATATCAGTGTGATTGAGTCTGTCCAATCGAATTTGCTATTAGAGATATCTGCCTCGCTTTAATATACTATATTAGAACGAGGCAGATGTCCTTAAATCGTAGCTCTTGCAGTTAGACTGCTTTCATCACATGGTTTCATAGGCAAGGGAAAACGAAGAGAGAGAGAAGGTTCACTTCAGTATAGACTTCACTAATCAAGACGTGCAGTCAACAAATTGGAAATTGAAGATGAGAAGAGAGAGTCAATTAATTTGAATTAATTAATTGTAGTAAACAGTAATTGAGAATAAATGTTTATTATTCATCGAAAATAATTATTCACTATAAACAGACGCAATTGTAATATTTCATTAAATGAGATTACTGCTATAGCAACTTGTTATCGGACATAATTATTGTAATAATTATCTAGTTAAGTCAATAGAAATTGTTCGATCAATGCCGTATCGTTTTATGTTAAATAGCGGGAATATAAATTGCCTTATTTTTGAATAATACGATCTTACCCTTAGACTAAAATTTAAGCGAGACCCTTGAGACGTATACGTATCAGCTGCCAGGTTTATCATCGTTAAGCATCAAATTCTAATTTTATTCCGACATTATATATGATTTGTGCTCAACGCCATGAGAATATCAAATGTATAATATATCCGTTAAAAGGGTAATGAAATAAATCACAATGGTATTATTAAGTCTTTCAAAGATAACTTTTATATTATCTTTGTCTATATTTAAAAGTACAAAATGACAAAAATTTGAAGCGATACGTAAAAATTAGATAATAAAATGGTAAATCGTTTAGATAAAAATGCAAGAAAAACAATTTTATTATCTACCTGTATTTTTCTGAAACTTATTTCATAAGATACTTAAAAAATCGCCGTATTATGAATAATAAAATATCAATATTGTAATCTTGATGCTGGAAAAAATTCGAGTCTGAATGAACCACAGATAGATAGATAGATATCGTTATTTATTAAGCGCTCTAGAACCGAATCCTCTTAGGCGTTAAAAAGCAATACATGATTGAGTAACAGAATAAGAGAAATTGAAAAGAAATAAAATAGAATTTAAAAAATAAAAAATATAAAAGTGTAGAAGGATAGAGATTCGTATTGCCTGATTTTAGTATTTGTGCTCCGTTAGAAAGAGTTCAGCACATCAGTAACTTTCTTCAACCAGATACTTAAAAAAAAAAAAGAGAGTATTTCGAGTTACTTCATTCTTTTAAATCGAGAAAATGAAGAAAAAGATTGTATGCACCTCTTTATATATACGTTTTTAATTATTGCTACACTAAAGAAAGATTGTATAGCATTTTTAATTGGTTGCACTGCCAATCTTTTCTTTCAGTGTACTATGTAATTTCCTTATAGATCAGCGCGACTATAGCTATTAGTAATCATACAATTTTTGTTATCAGTTCTTTTTACGATCAATATTGACCTTTTTATGTGCGAGAACACGTGTCACTTACATCAAATCAATCTCCATTAGTATCCGCCCGAAAGTCCCTTGACTTTTCCTGTACAAGGGTGAATAGAGACAAGACTCGGACACGCGAGCCACTCGCGCTTCCGCACGGAAGTTTCCGTGCTTCTGCTATTAATGGCAAAGTTATTCTTAACCCACGTCAGAAATCGAGCCGCTGTATTTGAGAACTTCGCGCGCCGGCTCAATCGCGACATTAAAATTGAACGCCACGTGTCGAAGAGTGCAGAAGTATTCGTTCCCGATTTCCAGTGATTTTCTGTCGCGTTCGCGGAAATCCGATAGCCAGCAGAACGGGCTAATAACTCACGCGACCTAGTTTCGAGAGGGAATAAAAAGATCTTCAAGAGAAAAATCTAACATCTTTGCAATGTTTTTTGATAAACTTTATTAATTATATATTTAAAAGTTTTCAAACGTTCAAGATGCGTTCGGGGAGACGTTTTAACGTTATTTGTTAATTCTATCCTTGTTTTACGAAATGATGAAAATAAAATGATATATACAAATAACGCTAGTAGCGTCTCCCTGAATAATGCATCCTGAAGTAGATATATACGGGAAAAACGATTCTTTGCTAAAGGATTTAAACTTTTATTGGAGAGAGATACAAATCTGAAAATAATTTTGTTAAAACTCAAATTGGTTGCTAAAATGTAAAAATTTTTTTGCAGCATTGCTCATCTCTTGCATTATTACTAATTTTCTTCAACATAATTATTTCGAAATTATCTTCAGATCTGTATCCAGCAAAATTTTTCATTTTTCAGTAAAATTGTTTTTTTTTGTATACATATGTTACAAGAAAATTCCTTTTTCGTTTTTATTGTAGCGCAATAACTATATATATATAATAGATACGATAGAAAATATTTTAAGAATTGTGCGACTCTTTTGTAGGTAGATCTTTTTTTGGTAGATAAGTTATACACTTACATCAGGCGCAACATTACTAAAGATTCATATAACGGATTACTCCTCATTTCGGCTCCCATCTTATTATATGATTTATAAAAGGATTAAAGGGATTTCAGAGGATAATTGTTATTTAATCAGTTTTTACTGAGATATAATACACTGAGATATATCTGTCCGCACTGATGAGAAATTACGTAGGCGTGGAAAGAGGTTCATAATACATTACCATTATATTAAAGCTGCTTCATTGTTTACAGCTTATAACGGTAATCTCTCTATATAAATACAAATTTAAATACAAAAATATCTCAAAGCCTTTTATTTGACGAGATATTAAAAATCTGCTTAAATATTTGTTTGAACATTTTATTCGCCGATAATAAAAGGCGATAGGTTATGTATAAATAATTAAATCTTTCAGTTCATATAAATCGTGAAAATTATGTAATTTTAAAGATTAAATTAAAATTTCAGAGAAAAAATGAATGAGGGAGACGAGGAGATACGAGTTTGCGCGAAACTTTACCAAGGTGAATGCAGAAGGGTCAAGGTAATCAGCGCAAGGCAAGGTACTGTTTGCAATGTAAACTAGCACATGTTGGTTGAAACAGACGGATGTAGCGGTATGTTGTGTATAAATAATTTTCAATACTGCGTACATGATGTTAACTATAAGTTTGGAAACTGCAATTGTTTGCAGTTTATGTTGCGATCAATGATCGTGTCATGATACGTAAAAATATTTTTCTGAGTAAAAAATGTAAGTATCCCAAGTTTTAAATTAAAAAGAAATATATATCTTAAAATTTGCATTAAAAAGTTATTAAATTTGGTGGAATTTCTAAAAACAATATTTTCTCGAGAATATAGCAATGGAAAAATATGATCAACTTATGTTGAATACATTATCTCCAAGCAAGTGGAAAATAAAAGAATTTAAATTTAAATTGTAAAAAAGCTTTAACAGAATTTAATCTTAGCTGCTTTTCATTTTTTTTTTCTTTTAGAGTTAGAGACAAAAGTCGATTTAAGTATCGTTTTATCTTTCTTGGCATTTAGTGAATAACAAAGATAAAACAAAGGTTAAACGACACTTGTGTCGACTTGTGTGTCATCAAATGGAAAGTATCCCGTATATCTTCGAAATAATCGAAGCTTGAAAGCAGCCACTTCGAGAGTGTTATAGTCCTGTCTAATTGAATTTACAATCTCGACTTACAAAATTAATGGACTTACATTTCCAAAACGACCGAGTCAGATGTTCTGGACACAGAGCATTGTAGTGTAGAATTAATTCAATACTCCAACGCAAAGCGCGAGGGGGGGGGGGGGGGGACGTTGTTGTGAGCGTAGGAGGGTTTCTTCCTCGTCACTCGTTGCACCATCCCTCCTCCCTTCTCTTAATTTCTCATCTCCTGGACGAGAAATGCGAGGCGCTGGAAGCGAGATGACGAGGTGTTCTCGTGGCTGCCGGAAGAAGCTTCACAAAGTATGCGACACGGACGCTTAGCACGCGACGCTGTTAGCGACTCAACAGAAAAGTGGATAAACGCCCGACTGCGCATAATTACATTGTTATTACAATTTCCGTGATAATCTGCGGCTGGATTATCGCGCAAGATCCATCCGGGTGTACGAGCTGAATGCGGGATTTCATCGATAATGCACGATAGTGAGATGTGCGGGATGTGCAGAAAGCGATGATATACCTTTTTCCATTGCATTGGGTTATAGAAGATTGAATCCCGTACAATTCCGTGTGCGAGAGCGTGTCTCCATTATCTCCGTGATATTTCTCCGTATGCGAGGCCGCGTCGTCAAAATTGCCTGATTACGGGCATGAAGCCTCTGTCGGCAGCTCCCGCGCGCGTAGTTTATTCATTGGATGTGCCCGTCTTCCCCCTGGGATTTTCTTCCGCAATACCGTTGTTCGCACGTGAAAAAATTTCGGTTGCACAGCACGCGTTCAAGATTCGGGTATAAACCTGAGATAAGAACGACTGCGCGATGAGGAAAACGAAAGGGAAGAAAGCGAGGAAGAGCAAAATATTGAAAATACAAATATTTGCGTGCGACAAATTTTTATATATTACAGTCGGTAACTTTATCGGACCCTGGAAACGAATAGTTACCGTGGAATTTCGAAAGGCATGCAGTCGAATTTGCATATAGCGACACCGAATGACGTTACGAGATAACGTTTGCAAATTGATATAATTATGAAACTATGGGAGTGAAATAGTTGAATAGAGATAGTTGGAATAATATTTGACTGCAAAATTCTACTCAAATATCTGCTCGAAATAAACGTTGACGACACTCGCATAAAATCGACAAAAGTATAATTAATTCACGTAATTACAAAGTAGAATAATTATATTTCTCCCCTGGGTTAACAAATGCGTTGTTTCTGAAAATTCATCACGTTATGCACGAAAACGCACATAAGTTTTATGTCCGCGTTAGGGATTACAGTGGGACCGAATTTTCGATTAAATTTTCGAAAGCTGCTCGCACGTACATCCTCACACTTCCGCGTGTAATCTCGCACTGCTTTCGAACAGATTACCATCGGCTGCGTCGAGATTATGACGTGTATATTCTGTTAATAACAAAAAAAGTATTTTATCAATGTCTTCATGAAGATAAATATTTGCATTAAATAAAACTATTTCTTTTTTTTTTAGTAATAAACGTGTAATTGTTTTTATCACGAAAATAGAGAAAGAAGATATAAAGTTAGATAGTGGTAGGTATCTATAACTTTTTAGAGCAAAACGATTTTAAAAAATTCAATTCGAATATATATTTATAGGATAAATTCTTTTTTTAGTAATAATTTTTTCACAAAGATAAAAGATATGTAATACATATATAACGATATCTAAGTATAATTCTTGAGAATTATACTGAGTTGTTTCCAAAATTTCTATTCAAGTAGATAACCATCTAGGTAATGTATAATATTGCATAAAATATCTAAAAGACGTTTTGCAACATGCATGTTACCTAGATATTAAGAATTTACGTCATTTTGAAATTTAAAAAAAATCGAAAAATTTTTGTTGCTTAAATTATAATTATACCTGTGAAAATATAGCGCCATTAGTTAAAATAAAAAATTCAAAGAATTTGAAAGTTACTAGCTGATTCATTGAAGTGTTACTCGAAAAACTTTAAACGCATTTTCCTCAAAATAATTTTCAACACAATATTTTTTAGTGTATATTTTGTTATTTCTGCAATCTTTATTCGAATTATTTGAAGCTGGCAAAAAATCTTTATATATTAACTATATATACTAAATTATATAACTAAAGAAGAGTAGCGATTTTTCGATTATTTAAAAACAATTATTGTCATTAATATATATGTATGTACATGTAAAATTTTTTTGAAAAAATGATACTTTTTCTTCAAATGTTTACCATTTTTACAAAAAGAGCACATTTCTGAACACTCCTATAATATTTTTTTAGTAAATACCATGTAGAAAAACAATTTTTAGTTTTTTGTTCTACGCCAAATCGTTTCGTAGTAATCTTGTTAAAGCCCGATTAAGTCCAACGTCCATGGTGCTAGAACTCGTCAAAATTCTCGAACCGAGAAATGAGTAGCCAATCAACTTGCAGTTTTTATGGAAACACAGCAAGTTGATTGGCTACATATTTCTCGGTTCGATAACTCGGACCGAGTTCTAATAGGACATTGGGTTTTAGACATTCACTGAAAACTCGTTTATTTGAATCGATCGCAATACTACCATTTAAAAAAAATTTTGTTTTGATACTTCAACATATATAACGAATTTCCTTTTATAGATTTTTAATTTACTTTAGTCTTTTCGCAGAAAAAATTCCAAATAATCTTTATTAAAGGTGGTTTATATATATATAAAATAGTGTAAGGCTTTAACTGAATACGTTGAAATTATAACATGTATACGGTTCTAATAGCAAAGAAACCATTTTATCGCAAATACCTTTACAAAGATAAAAACTCGCATCAATATGATAAATAGAGTTCTTTTTCCAATAAAGACACCGTATGATTTACTGTTTCCGTTATGAGAGAAGGAGCATAATGCACGGCATCTGCGATTCTCGTTAAGAGGGAAAAATTTCTAAGAATTTAATTCGATTCTCGTCCATAATGCACGACCTTGAGAGTTTCGACTTGAAATCGAGGTTTCTATTAATTCGACGGATGAAATCGTGCTAGTTCTTGACCGATGAAGTTGTGTGCCATCGCTGGCATCGAATTAATGGAAAAAGTTTCGCGCGCGGAAAAATTGTTGCCATAAGTCGGCGAGAAATGGAAACGGAACTCGCTTGAACTTTTTTTTTTTTCCAATTAACCCGACGATTGCATGGATGCTTCGAGATCAATTCGCGGCGGTTTGCGTCGTTCGTCCGTCAATTTACTCCGAATAAAGTAGGATCGGAATATCGATGTTCTACTTCTGTTTAATGGCAAATACTAATCATCAGTGCCTCGTATATAATGCGAATATAATTGGATGATTTTGATACAACTTCAAGATCCGCTGCTATTGCTGCTGCTACATCGAGTGCGCTTCCTCTTCTGGTTCACGAAGCTCGTGAAGCATCGGATACCCGAATACGAAACTGTCCTCTATATTCCGCGCAAGTTCCGCGCACAAGGGATTAATTCGCGACTGTTGTTTGAAGGAGTCCTTTGTCCTGGCGCGATAGAAAATGCGATACGTTATACTGAGAACAATGTTTAATGTTCTTTGTAAAGTGAAATGATCTCTACAATATCTCGGCACGCAAAGTCGAAAAAAAATGTTAAAAGAATAGAAAGTATTTACTCAATGCTTATTATAATATGTCTGTGCTTACATGATATACCTACCTATGTTTCGTACGATGTGATATTTTTCTTATTTTCACAGAATTTTTATTTATTTCAGAAGTTTTTAACAATGATTTAACGAGAATTTTTTACTTCTGTTCTTTTAAACTGATTTAAGTTGTAATGCTAATTTAAATAAAATACATGAAGATTCCACCAACGTTTTGTACAGGAAACTTTTCAGATTCATTACTAGTTTGAAATTAGCATAACATGAACGAGAAGAGAGAGCAGTGCAATATGTATTTTTTAAAAATAAGATAAGACGGTGTTTTACTTTTCTACTTTAATATCCGTATTTATAGCTGTACAATTCAAGAGTAAAAACGTATAGAATAAGATAGACATATATAATCTAAGTTTGACGTCATAAATATCGAATTGACTCTCAAGATCTTTTGAACTTATTACTTCTTAAACTGGTTTTAATCAAGTTCCTCAGTAGAAACGTGATTACGAAATACGGACCTAAGTTCTTTAACAAAGTTTTGTGGCTTGAATAATATTTCTTAAAACCTCGCGTACTTTGCAATGCTTCAAAGACATTCTCATATCATAAGAATTTAACGATGGTGCCAGAATTCAAATAACAATCAAGATTCGAAGTACAAGATTCTTTTAAGAGAATTGCACTGAAAGAGGATTTCTCCACGTGGCCTAACATTCCTTTGTTGTCGATGTAAATTGTTAAAAATCATAATTTCTTCCTAATTATTCGACGAGTATCCTCGGAAAATCGTTAGAAATTCTTTTCACAAAATTCGTAGAAGCAAATTAAAACCGTTAATACTCTCGCGATGTTTCAAGCTTTTAGCCAATATTTTGAAAGAGTTTGAAGGAGCAAAGTTACTTATATAATTTGTACTTAATATCAAAGAGATAAAAGGATGTAATACCGTTATTTCTCGCAATGTTCATCATAGACACGTGTCGTTTAAGAGATAGTAATTTATTAAAATTTAATATGTATTTAAAAATTAAACGATTTATATGAAATTCGTAAATGAAATACATTTAAATCTGTTTGAAATCTAAAAATAAATAAGAATGTAGGAATAAAAGTCATGTATTATTATATATATCAGAGTGAAGAGAGAGAGTAGTAGTCCAGATAATAAAAGTCCAAAATCGGGACATAAGGAATTCTTAAAGATATCTCGTTTTTGAATATGCGTGCCGTCTGAAAGGATGTACGTTGTCTCGCTATATTCTAAATAAGTAACAAGCGTCATTATCTGAAATCTAGTTTTATCACGAGACGCTTTCCCAACCTCATCTAGATCTTCCTCGCGCAACTTTCCGCACTGTTCGACACGTTGAAGCTTTCCCTTCCCCATTTTACCCACCCTCTTTCGCACCCTTCCTCGTGCCGGAACTCTATTCCGACACCCTCGACGTATAATAACCGAAGTGTCCCGAAACGTGCGCGCCATTCGTCGCCTGCGCATCACGAAATATCCTCGTCGCACCCCCTTCGGACAGTCCGCGGAAGGAAGGAACGAAAGGGGCTGCAGGGGAGGCACGAGCTCGACCTGAGCCATCGCCAGGAAACTTCCTCTCCGCGCGCGCGAAATCGATCAGATAGTGACGTTCGTGTGACGTCTTGTCAGGATCCACTCCGCAGGCTCTCCTGCTGCGGTCTTCACGTGGCTAATGAGGGTGTCGCGAACACGTGGGGCATATATATAGGAAATACCTTCGGTCTTACCTCAGGAATGGAATTCCTTGATATATTCAAAATCAATTTGGAGTCCAATTTGTCCTTATTTACGGAAATATCAAAACGATCATTTCTGAACCTTTGAGAATTTTAAAGAATTAAATTTATTATATATTAAAGCTCTCTTAAGATATCTCACCCAATTATAAACAATAAAAAAGAAGACTCTAATTTCACCAAAGATTTTATAAATATACACATTTGTCAGCGCAAAGCTTGTTCCTTGTCAGTTAATCTCACGAGATTCTAATACGAGATTCTTTAGTGATAAGTCCAAGATTCTTTAAGCGCTTATCTTTGTTCACTGGGATAAGCAGTTTTTTGTGCGATTACGTTGCGCAGCAACGTTATCACGTTACGTCCTGAAGAGATATATTTATGAATAACGCTGTAAGAGTATTACGTTCTCCCATCTCGAATTATGTAACGTGAATACGACATATCGCAATTAATCGTGAACGAAGTTAAGATTCAGCGATGCAATTCGATTTCCAGCGTTTCCGATTAAACATATCGACGACGAAGCTACGTTGTTTATTTAGATACGCGACTTGCATACAGCTCCGGGAATAATATTGCATACGATTCAGTGCACCAACCCTGTCAAAATTTCACGATTCGGTACTTCGATTTGTTTCCGCTTTACTATGCATGTCGCATCTATTTGCGTATTCCGTTGCAACTCGGTATCATTTCATATTCCTGAGCTTCGGATTAAGTGATAACGCTGGTTTACATCCACCACCTATTTCTTACTCATCCCTCAGCGTACATCTGTGTGTGGTTAATCGCTTAAAATCGCGCAATATAACGCAAGTCCATGAAACACAAGTTGACTTTTAATTATGAAAGTCTAAACTAGCAAGAGACAAGAATTAGAAATATCATTAATAACTGCGTGACAAAATAACAAATACATATTTTAATAAAGTCAAGTGTAATTTCCTTACGAACTCTCGATATTTAAAAACCAAGAAATATGTATCTGAGGATCAGGCGATAGAGAATCAGACGTGGTTCTTTGTACGTAATTAATAATTTATTCTTTAAAAATATTGAAAAATGTTGCACGTTTCGACTCTACTTTGGAGTCATATTTTAATTTTCAAAAACATTCGTTATATTCTAGAAAAAAATATTTGTATGCACGTATGTTACTAAATTTGTCGTATCTAAGTTTTTATTTCCAAGAAGAAAATCTCGGTGCAAGAAATACAAGAAACATTTTACGACGACAATTTACATTTAAAAATAGATATTATAATAAAATTTGCCTTTTTATCGGTTCTTTCCCTTCTTTCCTGACATCCCTCTTGTGTAAAAGAATGTCGACTTCTTCCGCATTCTTATTATTGAACTGGCAGCGAACATTCATATTCATTCACCATCCAGTCAGATCAACATGATATATGATTTTCTTTCTCAAAACCGGATGCGAGACGATTACGCAGTAGTCGAAATCGACATACGCATGGACGACGTACGCTCGTCCCGGTACAGTGTCTTCGTCTTGTCCTTCGTCCTGCAACCGCCGGTCGTCAGGCGAAGGCTTCTTGCCCCTAACTCTCGAAGAGGGTAAGGGGCGCGAGCTTGCGCTTTGAGCTGCTCGTCGAGGAGCTCTAGGACGAGGGACGTGAGGAGGAGAGAGCGGACGGAGTGGCGTCAGGTGGGGTTGAGAGGTGAGCTTTTTCGGGGGAGGACGCGTTTGTTCGCTGTAGAACGTGGCTGGTGCAGGGGGTTGTCGCGGCATACTGACAGGAAGGTGGAAACGAGGGAGGAAAGCGGGGGGAGTGAGGTACAGTGGTGGCGGTTCTTCGGTGGGAGAAACGGTAGACCCGGGCAGTGCAAGCCGGGCTGCCTGCCCGACGATACGGTCGCTCTGTTGGGGGTGTCGCGGTAATTTGTCTCTTTTTTTTTTCCCTCTGCACGGTAAGCTGAGCTTGATATCGCTCCTTCAGGACGTCGCGGTTTCCTCTCTCTTACCTCTTCTCCCTCGGGCACTTCCGGCGTGCAGGTCTGTCGGATCGTGTCTTATCAGAAGGGAAAAAGTGGGCGCGCTACCTGTATCAAGACAATACCGGAGAGAGCACGTGCATCCGTGCGAAAGGGAGCCAAAGAGCGCGCTTGAGGGATCGTACACGAACCCCTACTCTCCTCTTAGAAGCTCGTGCTGCCGACAAGTAACAGGTTGGTGTTGTAGCAACGTCTTTAGAAACGAGCGATTGCGATCAATCTGTACAGAGACGCGGGGTTATGTGCGCCTGTGTGTACGGTAAAATGATTTGACCGCTGCCACTCTGCTTTCGACCGTCAATTTCAGGATATGAGCGTACTAGAAATGTTAGAAATCTGCAAGAACATAGTCGGATAACAAATGGGGGTGAGGACGTACCCATACGTAAGAGCGATAAACGTGACATATGCGCGCCATGAAGTGTCTAAAACACAAGCTCTCACCTAAATCACGTTTTCATCAGTAGCTTTTGCACCACTAATTGATTACGAACTCATAAGGTGGAGATATACGCGTAGAAAATTTCAGAGCGATCAGCGTGACCCGAGAGATAGCGCATAATCTGTGTAAAGGTGGCGAAGCACGTAGTATATTTCGATGATCAATATTCAGGTGCGAACTCGTTATAACTTGTGATGATGTATAGGTTTAAGTTCATATCAGAAAATATGTTCGAGAGCGCAGACAATGGCGATTGGTCCGAGAGAAAGTTAATTGCGAGCAAGGAAAATCCAATGATTTGTTCGTCTAATATATATACTTTTAGCCCTGACGGCCATTTTGTAAATTTTGCGCAGTTTTTAGCATACTTCGAAGAGAAAAAATGATGTATTAAAATCCTACGTGCAGCGCATCACAATGAACATCGTACATTATTATAAAAGTTAAAAATCATGTTATTTAGACATTTATTCCTATTTTTTATCCTTATGTATAAAATTTATTTGTGATGAAACAAAATAAGGAACCAGAAAATTAATAGATCTTTAGACAAATTTTCCGTAATTTTACAATCTTCATTGTGAGATTAAAATGAATAAAATAAAAAATAAATTGTACTTTTGTGGGAATTTTCTTCAAAGAAGCCATACGTGATTCGCGGATTATTTCCGTATCTTGATACATCGTTAAATGCCATCGTTTCATAAACAGGTAACGTTGGCATTTAACGATATATCAAGACACAGAGATAATCCGCAAACTGAAGAGCTTCTTTAAAAAAAATTGATAAATTCTGCAATCATAAATATGCTTTCAATTAATTAATTTTTGATGTTCTTCTAATTAACCGTAACCAAGTAACCAGTTGATGACAGTAAATCGTAATTTTGTACCTTGAATATTCTCCGGGTTCGACAACGATTGATTTACTGCGAAATGCAGCTGTTTGCTTTCTGGAAGTTAATGAGGTAATAGATGACGAGTGATGGATGATGCTTGGTGGTTTCCGCGGTCGGTTGGGCCGCGCCAACTTGATATAAGTTGGCGAGTTCCGTGCTAAGTAACAGGTTGCCTCGGTCGCAAATTAGAGTGGAGATTTGTTTCATGTCAGTCTCCGCTGAGCGCGAGTATACGATACGTAATTAAGTTACACGCGTAACAGGCGGGCCAGGGCTGAACTCGGAGCTCAATGCTAGTCGTCCTTCACAGATGGGAACCCGCCGTTCCACCTGCGTCGCGTTACGTATTTTACGCCTTTCTTAACAACGCGCGTTCGAGTTCGCTTGATTTAAACCTGTTAATCTTCTCGTAAATTGGAAACCTTTAATTGCGTTTGAGTAACAGGTTAGCATTCCCAAATCCGACGTTAGGTCTGTCGCAAGACGGTTGCGACACTTCGCGACTGTAAAAGCGGCGGTTTGTGCAATTAGTATTGACACGAGTAATGCACCTTTTGAAAGGATTTTGTAGATACAGTTGTATATAGTACAATGTATTAAATGTCGCATTTCGATTAATATAACAAATACACGTTTCGTCACTCAAACGTGTGTACTTGATTACAATTTGTTTATTATCATCGAATGTAAAGACAGTTTACCTATATTCGCACTGTAATTGTCGTGTATCTCGAAAACACAGAATAATTATTGTAGAAATAATTATTTTCCATATTCCATGAGAAATTATATTTTAACACTAAATTTTGGGATGTATTGTCACATTTTCATTACGTATACAAGATATAAATGAATAAGTGTCAAATATTTTAATCTATTCCCATCAACTAAACTTTGAAAAAAGTTTATGAATATAGGTCTAGAAATAACTCAGTTTTTAAGATAAAAAAATATTTTATTGTTTAATAATATCAAACAATTAATGGAATAAGTAACATTTTTGAACA
Source organism: Cyphomyrmex costatus (assembly GCF_001594065.2). Lineage (NCBI taxonomy): Eukaryota > Metazoa > Arthropoda > Insecta > Hymenoptera > Formicidae > Cyphomyrmex > Cyphomyrmex costatus. The sequence goes on along the minus strand of NW_017275282.1, from coordinate 241,110 downwards.
TTTAAACGCTTTTTAACGAATATTTAAACATTTTATTATAAAAATTGTTGAAAATTGTCCCTTTCAAATGATCAGTATCATAGTTTTAACCTTACATATGTACATTATTGCCAACAATAAAAAAAAAACCAAAAGTCTTTAATAATTTTAAAACTAAGCATTTCTGTTGTGTTTAATGTTTAAAAGTATTTAAATATTCATTACTTGTTTTATTAAATGTTTAATATTGTTAAACAACAATATTCCTGCTATTTAAAAAACTAAACATTTTAGATCCATGCTTGTATGAGTTTAAAAAAAGAATGTTTTAGTAGATGGAACTACGTTCCTAGAATATTTAACACTTATTTATTTACGTCATGAATACATTTGCTTAAACTGATTCTCTTTTTTAGACACGTGACACAAAGAGCTTAAGGCTTATATACTCTTGTAGCGAAACTTTTCTTGTTTCCAGCGATATCTTATTATGCTTTATTGTCTCCTTATTGTGACGACACAAGAAGCAGAACTTCTTTACGTAATTTTGTATGAACTTACAGTCTGAATACAAAGAGAGTCATCTAACTTACGTAATACACGTTATTATAATGATAACAATATTACTTTAATCTACAATATATATCATCTTCCGTTCATATTTATTCTGAAATAACGATTCCGTGCTCTTTACTTTCTCGAACGATTGTTCCTCGAGAATCTATCAATAAACGAAGCAAATTTGAGAATATATATCGAGAAAATACACGATAACGCAATATCAATTTCCCGATACAGACTCGGAAAGATTCTTACGGATAGACCCCTGTAACGTATAATGACTTATACGTTTTTCAAGCATCTAGTTCGCTCATTCGTAATGACATCCGAGAAATTTTGTTCGAAAGTTCTTCCATTATACTTTAATCCAAATAATTTTAGATGAACAATTTAGGTAAAATGAATATTTGATATTATATCATACAATTATGCAAATGCAAACGCAATTTTCATTGAAAAACGACGTTTCTGCACATTTAATTAAAACGTCATTTTCCATGCGCCGTGTGAAAATGATCGTCGGTAAATTAAAAAAAATCAGCGAAACCGCATTTCGCGATTGTTGAATAATAACTGAGATTGAACGCGTGCATTGTGGTGAGAGCTAAAGTCTTTTCTCTCGTACATTCAATTTGCGTTCATAATTCCAAATTTTACATTTGCTCATCCACAAATGGCCGTAAAAATAATAACGATAATTAATGTATACGTATGTGAAATAAATTATGAGATATGTCCGAGAAAATCAATTAATATGTTTTGGTAGATAATGAGATTTAATATTGTCAATTAAAATTACATCTTATACGCTTTTAATTTCAAATACAAATTAAAGTGAGAACAGCTGTTCACCTGAGCTATGTTAAAATGAAAATTGCATAGCTATCGTGACCGAATTTTTGAAGCGGCGGTTTCGTTATTGGTAAGCCAATAGAAGCTTCAATAAGCGACGCGTGCGGCCACCACACAGCCATCGAGAACCAATAAATTCAACATAACACAGAATGCAGCAGTTGGTGAGATACCTACAAAGCAAGCGCGTGTATCCCCACAAAGGTAATGTTTCCGCAGCGCCTTTTCTCATTTCGCAAATTGGCTTCCAAATCGCGATTCAAACTCGCGAGCTCTCGCACATTCCCGCATCTCCCGGGATGCAATGCGCAATTTTACGTGCCTTATAGAATTTCCCTATCGACCCGAAAAGCAAGTCCGAATATGGGGCGTTTTTACGTCAACGTGGGAATATAAAAGATCGTCGAAATATCTCTCAGCACTTTCCAGATTCCCGTCGGGCGCTGTTACTACACCCAGAAACGAAGTGTCGACACACACGACTTATTCGAAGAACGCAAGCTTTCTTATTTACGATCGCGTATTCGAGTTCAACAAAAACTCTTGAATCTATCAAATTGCTCCGAGCGCGCAACGGAAATATTAAACTCTCGCAGAATTTCTAATTTTTTTGCCTATATAACTTTCAAAATTAGATGAAGTTACATGATTATTTTCACGCATAAAGCTGTTACTTTGCTTGCGTAAATACCACATGAGGATTCTTAAAAATGGGTGAGAAAAAAAACGTCACTGGAGAATTTAATACAAGAGAACGAAGCAAATAGTGAAGTCCACTTCAGAGACAATTTTATATAATATCTATTTTCTTTGACACTGAATGACTAGACATATATTAAAAATTATAGCGAAGCCACCATAATATTTATGTAATAATGCAAAACATGCTCAGAAAAGGAATTAAATGAGATTAGTTTATATATTTAGAAATGGCGATTTGAAAAATGTGTTCGTTTATAGCCATTTATACAGTACTTCCATCATTTCTTTCATAAAATGTTTTGCAAAGAAACTCAACAACTCGTATGACATAGCGATTGAGTTTTCTTGAAAGCTGAGCTGTAACAATAATAATACTCCAGCATATTTCTGGAAAAGTAGGAAGTAGATATAGTGCGATTTATATGAAACGAGGTCGATCAAATAACAAATAATGTTGCGAATTTCACATCAAACGATTCTCATTTTTCAAGTTCTTCTGAAAAGGAGAATGTCAAAGGTTGGTGTCATCTCCCAAAATACAATCAATCTCACAATCATTTCCCACGTAAATACATCGTTTAGAAAGGTCGAACGCAACTTTGTACGACTTCTGATTCGATTTCGTTTAATTTTATCATATAATTTGTTTAACATTTGGATTCTCATTTGGAAGCTCAGTTTCGAGCTTCAAAAAGTTGAAATAAATTGATTAATCATAGTTCACGTACAATCAGAACCATTTTTTAAATTATATTTTGCTGCAGTATATGTATTCGATTTACAAACTTTATAGTTTGTATATGTTATTATAAAATATTTCAAAATAGTAATTAAGTAAGAGAAATTCTATTTTCAGTCAAAACGAATTTTATAGTGCTTAAATATTTCACAGTATGAGTTTATATACGTATCCAATTCTGCAAATCGCGCGTCGAAATCTTTTTCAATCTTAAAACGCAATCATGAACAGAACTAAGATATAATATTAAATTGACAGGAAATTCAATAATATTGATACTTATAAGAGATATCTTATAAGAATATTAATATTAATTGATGCTAATAAGGTCTTTTAAGAATATTAATAATTTATATTAATAAGTATCTCAGGCTGGGTATTCGATTCTTATAAAGACCTTAAGTAATTAAGTGTTAATACGCTACCCTCTGATTGATTCGTGACATTTTAAGACTGTACTTAAGACAGTCTTAAATATAAGAATCGATTATGAATACCGATCTTTTAAAAAAGTAGATAATTTCAAAATAGTTTTTTATATACATATTTTATATATTTTTTTAAGCATGCCATACTTTTAAGTATAAAATATATCAAGCTTAATGAATTCTTTTTAAAATTCATAAAAGCGTTTTAAAGAATTCTCAGTCGACTTACATAAAAATAAAAAAATATATAAAAAATTAAGAAAATCTATAAAAAAGAAATACAACGTTACTAAATAAACTTTACTTTGTTCGAACATATCATTAGGTTCATTTATTCTTTAAAAGCAATGAATGCAATAAGATCGGAAGAAAATTTATTCCGCACACGAATTTCGATTGCAACTAGCATAACTGCTCAGAACATTCGCCAATTTCAAACAAGCACGTTTTGTGTACGCTATAAATCAAATTACAATAAAATGTATTCCAAATACGTGCTCTCAACCATAAACTACAGGAGGATCGCAAAATTCAATCAATTTGATGAAATTTGAGCGCATATCTTTCCGTGAGTGTAGCTAAGAAATTAGACTGTATTTGATCAGTTGCTGCATGCAACAGCACGAGGCGCTGAGAGATGTAATCGGGTGAATCAAAAGACTCGCGCTTAGAGCTACGAGGGGATGCGAATTAATTTGACCTGCGTTAACATCAAAAGTTGATACGCGTGACGGCTTTTTGCTCGTTACTCAGTTTCGTTCATTTTTTGTCATGCTATTCACAATCGTACTAAAAAAAACAACATGTACGAACTTTCTACGCAATAAACCGTTATCTGGGCTTTAAGTCCTAAGCCGCTAGAAATTAACTAATTACAGTCGAATGTGAGAAAAATAATCTACCATGATTGATCAATTTCTTACGACTTAAGACTGAGATAATGACTTATTGTAGAAAGCCTATACCGCCTAATGCGCTTTAATTATAACTCATATTGGGTTTCACAATCGGCCCAATTAATACTGAGCCAGTACTGACTGTCATAGTTCTGATAGTGCAGTACTGATAAAGTATTGGATAATAACTTGGACTCAGTACTGAGAGATGGTAATATCAGTCATTTTAGCCAGTTACTTGTCAGTGATGGCCCGGTCCATGGAGTACTGGCTGATTGAACTTCAGCTATCATTTGCTATTAAAGAGCCAGCAAGTTCTGTTTGACAGAACCTTTGCCATCAGTTGACAGTCGTAGCGTTGGCTAAGCATTGGTTTCGTTGTGACTGTTGGAAACTCTACGTGGAAACTCTTTTCGTCCATCTTTTTTCTTTTTCAGTAAACTTGCAATCGTTTTGAAGTAACATTATTTCAATTCTTCTCTAAAGAGATTTCTCGCGATGGATATTACAAGGAACAGGCAGGCGCATGTTCGTGCTGCTCGTTTAATTCTTAATAAACCATACAGGATCGGCCCTTGCACCCTTTTGTTCCTCCGCCGCTCCATCTCTTGCGGTGGACGAACACATGAAAAATTCAAGCATCTCCGGTCTTCTCGGATCTTCGTAGGTTGATGGTATGCTGCGCATGGTTATGGCTATCCTTTTGAGCGAAGTATCAGTTTTGATTGCGTGTGGGAGTTAATTAACGTTGTGCTGGATAACAAGAAATTTTACGTATAACAATGTTGTGGTAATACAATTTGCACTATATGTGATTTCCTCTGTGGGTGGACAATAACGATAACTATGTTCTATCTTCCCCCTTGGCGTAGGTTTAATTATGATGTGAGATACTAATGCATTTTTTTTGAATAAGGAAATGTTTCAGGATAGGAGTGATAAAACGATAAGTTTTCAAGTTTTAATCGAAATGATTAAAAGGTCGGAAAATGTTATGAAGGTATCTGTGAAGAATTATCTGAATTTCGAATTTATTTTAATTGTAAAGTGAATTGAGCTTCACATTATTCGACAAAATTTTCTAAAGTTCTTAAAGTTTAAAACACTTTAAGCTTATGAACATACTCAGAATGAACTTAAAACTTCGTAATTTTGGATTTTTCTTGATATTTAATTCCTAATGAACGATCTTACTAAAAAAAAAAAAAAGCAGTTTACGAACTAGTTCAATGTAAATATTCTAAAACATTTTGATTTTTATTATTAGATGTATGAGATACAGATTGGTGTTGTACATCTCAAAAGTTTATGTATGTCGGATGAAAATGGAAATACGTGTATCGATTTGCATGCCTATCCTCGGAACGCTCTAGCGATTATCCTACAAAGAAAGTATGTCAACTGCACGTCTCGAAATTCCCTTTTTATCGTATGTCATCGAACTGCCACGTTCCGGCTTACGCTCGGATTGTGCGGTTTTATTCGTGCATAAAACGGATAGGGTATCAACGCGTATAACGTCACTATAATGCAAACGCGCAGTCAAAGAGTTAATTTGACAGTTTTATACGCAGTCTTGTTTGCGAAACTATCCCGTAACTATCTCCCTACATTCACTATGCGAAACTTGTAGTGTAATAATTAACTTGTGTTTATCGCTGCCTATTTTATTCTGTCAAAATCTTTTAAGCATTTTTTAGTCATTCATCCTGCACGATATAAAATACAACTTCCATTAATTATTTTAAACGACGAAAGGCACAGAAAAGGAACAAAGAATATTACAAGAGCTTTAATAATGGCAAGAATCGATGTTCCAAAGGTTGAACGATAGATCTCCGTTTCGTCGAGTCTTTGTCGCATTCTATCGGCAACAATTGGTGCAATCATGATTTTATAATTGGTTTATACACGCTTTAATACTCGAAACGCTACTTGAAAAGCGAGTTATCGGGCATACACGTTGACGAATAAAAAAAAACCAGTAATAGATGATCCTCTTTTGCAGCAGTAAATATTCGTTCGCAGAATATTCGGCAAATCGCAAGTGCCCTCACATCAATTTTTGCACCGCATCGTTGTTTATTACGCGTTCGCGTTTCACAGTATAATTGCTTTGTATTGCGCGGCGCTTTATATACGCTTTATATCCGCTACTAATGAAGATTAATAAATAATAAATGTTCAACGAGAGAGAGAGAGAGAAGCTGCAATACCACCCGACCAAGTATTACATATGGTATACGTATGATGGACGATACGATGCGACTATTATTTGATACAATTACACTGTAGAAAATTATACAATTGGAATATACGGTGGCAACGTAATTTTAAAACAGAGTAATTTTCTCGAGAAATAAATAATTAATAAACTAATATTACATTTAAGAGATAAATAAATAAATATTACTTTTTTTTTTGTAAAGCAACGATATTTTTCATTTTTTATGCGAATGTTCTTTAGATTAAAAAATTTGCAAGTCAGATCTAACATTTTGTATGGATCACTATATTGCGCTTTAAGATTTGATAACTTTTCTTCTTGTTGAAATGAACATGGAAATTTCCTGTTTAAGAAAAATCCATAAAGTCTAATACAGAATGACGTTTTCTATTTCTTCTCTTGTACGCGAAGGATGTAATTTACATCTTGACGAAAAACCAATACGGATAGAGTACATAATTAATGGCCCGACGTTCGCAATCCTCTTTCGAGATTGTACCGGTTGCCGCATCGCGGAGTAATTTAACTTTTTTAAGATAAGTTGCTCAAAGGGGAATCTGATAGATGCGAGACAAATCGTAATCGCGTGCGCTTGCAGTTTAATGAGGTTGCCCTCGCAGCTTACGTTAACGTTCCTCGTAACTGAGGAGCGAATGAGTGTCATGAATAAATAAATCTTGGATTTGTATACATAGATCGTAGCTAATGACGTACCCAACACGTCTCTTCAATGTCTCTACAAGGCGTTTATGCTTTGTTACTAAATTTATATGCTGAAAAGATTTAGTTTTTGTACTCTGGTTTTATTGAATTCGCCTTTCGCCATTCAAGCCAATTCGTGTCGAGTCCGTCGTACGCATTTTTTTTTTCAATCACCGCAAATATCTCGTTCTTGGTGGGCGAAATTGATTACGTTTTTAATCGGATTATATTTAGAAAAGCGCAAAACTAAATGACCTAATAAATACTACTTTAGAGACTCATTGAATTAAGTATTATTGAAATTATGATAAAGTTATTCGTTACAATAAATTTAATATACTGGACTGAAATTCAGAAACAAAAAATAGGATTATTAATAAGGTTATTAATATTAATATAACAAAGTGTATACACACACACATAATTCGAGTCAATATTCTCTTTAAAAATATGTATATTTAATTAATTTATGTAGATTAGCTTTAATTATTTATATCTTTTTGTAATTTTCTGTAAAATATTTTTTATAAGATAAATAATTCACACATATTCACGTTTGAGGTACATAATTTTAAAAAATGTCTGTCACATCTTCTGAATTCTTGTTAGTGATTATGAGATTACGTCGAGCGGAACTCTTTTTCTCAGCACAATCGCACGTTGATTCCGAAAGAAATGCTGCATTGAAAAGCAAAATTATAACGATTGTTTGCGTGCAGAGCGTATGATAAAAACAAAAAAGAAAAAAGAAATCGTTACCATGAGCATCGCGAAAAGGATCTTGTTCTGGTCATCAACGAGAAAAATTAGGCAATGTTACTGCGATTTATAAAGATTAACAATTATTGCACGCTCATATATATTTTACTCATGTATATAAATCTTTAATATTAAGTCTTTAACATTAAATCTTGAACAAAGGACCAATTTATACGAGACTTACGGTCTTAACACGAACGTGAATATAGTATATCGCGGATGCAACTCTTGTAAGGAAACAGCCGTCATTTATCATTCGTCGTCATAAAACGCATTGTCGAGTGGTTGGGCAAATCTTTGTCCCGCTAAATATCTTAAACTCGTAAATTTCCTCAGAGCTTACTGTATATATGGTGAATTTATGAGGTCGTGGGAAAACGCTCCGGTGAGCTCCAAGCATCAGTAGCACCATCGCGCTGATCCATGATATTCTCGAATTAATTCTATGTAAATTACCGTGAGGCATCGCAAGCTGCGATCTCTGGCATTTGGTATCCGATAAGATCATGTAGCTCTCGTCGCTCCATAACGCTAGAAATAAGCGGACCGATCAATAAAAACGCTTATGACGTCACAGCATAATTCATTAAATAATTATTAACATAATTTAATATAGTTGTACGTATAAAGTAATTTAAACATTTTAAATTTTAGGAAGATATACTAATAAATTGTTTTTAAATATTTTCTCTCTCCATAACTCTTTAAAAGTATTGACATTACCAAAATGAAATTAATACTATAGCCGAATTGAATAAAATTATAATCTTCTCTCTCTCTCTCTCTCTCTCTCCTCTCATTTAAATATAATTATCTTTTACAGATGCATAACATTTCTTTTATTCATTATTAATAACGGCATTAAAAATTATTATTAGTATCCTGTAAAGTGAAATTATATTTTTTTGAATTTATAATACTCGTCTAGTTTAAATTAACATTTTATGCTATGCAATCTCTTATTTGGCTTCGCCGCGTATTCTTTATTAAATTCGCGGAAATTATGGTTTATGCAGAGTTCGCACTTGTCGTTAGGCCACCCCTGAAAATTATTACAGGTAATTTCCGTGCTGGGTGTGTACCGTCCTGATTATTTACCACAAGAAGGTCACCGGTTGACCCAGTTTCTCGATCCGGGACATACGCGATCACGCATTTCTTCTCTCGCTTCCATTCGTACTCCGCGACGAGTCGGTTCTAAGAACGTCAATTACCCGTCAGGAGCCAGGATTAAATCGAATAAAAATGCAATTACCGTGACACCGAGCGGTTATTGCGCATGGTATTAAAACGAATAGCAAATGAAATGAGAAGAAACAAGTGGCTGTGGTTCGCGCTTCTCGTAAGCATTAAAACGAGGTGTTTAAAGAAATTAAATGGTAGTTTCAATAACTTGTTAGAAATAAAAGCTCAATACATTGATACCTGTGTTAAATCAGAATATGTGACAAAATGTTTTATTGGAATTTTTATTAATAGTCATTCTGTTTTTATCGAACTTTTTGCTACGTATAACTTTAATTCTGTCAATTCGTGTCCAATCTGAATTATCGTATATTCTAGGTTAATTTATTTGTTTTTTTATTATTTCCATTAACTGTTAGTTAATATATAATTAACTTTTAACATCTCTTACATTATTCAATTTATCTACAACCTATAATAATATTTTAGCGCGAAATAAATGAAGATATTTCGATCTGTTTCCGTTATAAAATTTTTCAAGTAAAACTATTTTATTTACATTCTTTCATATTTTCAATTAATGTCTTAACTGTATAATATATTTTTGTTTAAGAAATATTTATTGATTAAAAATATAATGTATAAATTATAATAATAAGTAATCTGGATATTTTACTTATATTTATGAAATGTTATATTAACTTGCATAGATTAATAAATTTTTAGAAATAAAAACCTAATCAATTATATCAGTTTAAAAAAGCTTGAAGTTTTTCTTTAAGATTGTATTATTAAAATACAATATTCCAAGTCAAATGTGTAGTTAAATTGCAAGCTTCAACATTATTATATATATTATGTAAAATTCATATTTAAAGCTTCTGTGAACAATAATTTTCGGTTATCACGCAGCTATTTTATGATTATTACACGACTATTTTACTGTGGTGAGAACACTGGATCTGTTTTAATATGGAAGGTGCGTTATTGTCAACAGCATTGTTTCGCAGGATGTAACAAGGCCGGCGAGTGCCCCAGTTTCGCATTTCAAGGCGCATAATGATTACTTATTCTTCTCGGAGTGTCAATCGATACATCCAGCCTTATCTCCGAAAATATATCGCTATGTCATTAATAATATTCTGTTGATCAATTACAATGCAATGAACGATTATGCGTTCAATTGGGTTCATTTATATTGCCATTGACTGTCGAGTAAAGAGAGAATAGTCGACCTAAATCTCACTTGCGCAGCAGTTCGTTTAGAGAACGTTATCTATTCCTCTCCTTCTTTCTCTCCAGTCAACTTAGAAAATGATATTTATGTGACTATTAGCACTCCTAAATCACACAGAGAGCGGAAGACGGCCAAAGAAAACTTTTCAACAAAGTACCGCCCAAGAGATTCTCTTCTAAAATATTTGCGTGCAGATAATGTATTTTCACATGAATGTACTCCGTAAATTCTTTAAGCAGCAGTTTATTCGAATTAAAGGTGTAAACGTAGACGTTACATGTATCATTAGTTTTCACAAAAATTAAGAGAAACAGTAAGAAAGATATATGAACATAAAAAATGGCTGAAAAATGAGAGTTCTTAAATAACTCAACTCTTCTGCAAACTAAAAATGTTAATTTCGTAATTTTCGAGTTAGTTAAGTATGCAGATATGCAAGTGTCTCGCGTATAAGATCAAACACGTTTCAATATAAGAGTTATATTTATTGCATTCTGAGAATAATATATCAAAGTGGGAAGAGATATACAAGCAGTTGTTTGGAAAGACAATATGCTTTTTCAAACCACTTTCTACATGAAGAGCAAAGAGATGAAAAGAATCCTCTTTTCCGGATCATTGAAGGATAAAAATATAAGAGACTGCCACCTCCGCCTTGTCTTCTCTAATAGTTCTGATATAGGCACAGAATTTTCAGTTTATTCGAAGAAATTTAAACCAAAGGCAAAAGTCATTAAAATTACATAAGTCAGTATTCAACAATAATAAGAGCTGATAAAAATATGTATATAAGAGAAAAATTATAATTAGGTAGAAAGTGTTTTATCGTTATGCACTATGGCGATATTTGATTACGACTTCGATACCTTTACATATAATTTTCGAATATAGTTGTAAATCCATATACTAATAGAAAAATAATTTAGATGATAAAATATGGCTCGGCATTTTTAGCCAATTTAGGCAATTATTCGATTTTTGATTGAAGCAGTCAATTTTTGATTGCATTAGCCATTCACAATAAGCTCTACAACTAAAAATTGAATGCTGCAACCATAAATTGGCTGCTGCAGCTAATTAAAAATGCTATGCCATAGTCAGCCAATCATTTTGGTCAGTGCATCATTATTGAAGTATAATATTCATTCTAAGTCAAATGTGTAATTAAATTGCAAGCATTAATATTTTGTTATACAAAGTATATAATTATTAAATTAGACAAATTATTTATTTTTACGAAAATAAAATGTTCTATTTCGTGGTGATAAAAAAATTAATATTTGGTATATTAATAATGTAATTTATCTTTTTAATATGACATATCTGAATGAATAAAAAACTGTCATGTTTACGATAAATGTCGATATTAAAATGCAATATACTTCCATGAAATTCATTTTTGCTGTAGGAATTTACTCTCTTCACACAAGCCTATACAAAATGAGTAAGCGAAATGTACGTAGGATAGGATGAGTTCGCGTGCTCATCAATTCGAATACCTACACCTAGAGCAATCTATAAACATGCAGACCTGAAATTTATTTGTTCCTTCTATTTGTATTATTACCTGATGAGAAAAACAATGTAACTCAAGTAATATATTGATTATATTGCATTAGTAATCGAAATTCTTGAATCTTTTTGGTAACATTACAATTTTAGCTCTTATATATTTAAATAAACGTCAATTCTTTATTTTTAATTATTATAGAGAGATTCCAAAAAAATATTTCTCAAAAAACTGTCAGTCATTTATAAAATCTTTATAAAAACGCTGCTTTAAAAGTATTAATTTATTGATATTTTAATTAAGAAAAAATTTTTAATTGATAAAATAATATAGTCATTAAAATTATCATTTAAACATATAATTATCAATGTTTTATTTATTAATCAGATAATTGATTAACTTTTGTAACAGAGTTGAGTAAAATGTTTGAAGAAAAATTTTGTACATCATCAATGTCTTTTTTCAAGAATAAAAATCATCTAGTACTGGTACTTTCGGACACCTGTAGCTATATTGATCGGCTGGAGTCGGTCGACAGTCCTCGACCTCGAAACCACCCTTTCGAAGCGGGAGCGAAATTCAATCCTCTTTCCCTCTTTACCTCAGTCGCTAACACAGCCTCGGGTTCGATTCGCGCTGAGTTGTTCGTTACTCCGGAGAGAATTTTCTTCCGATCGACGAACCGCGCCTACGTTATGTGTCACATATGTACAATATTTTCAGCGAACCTTGAAAGCGGCCTTAATATCGAGCTGCATGAAATAATATTGTGATAGAGCAAGAACTACATCACGTCCCATGAGTTAACATATTATTACATATTGACGGAATAAAATCTAAATTAAAAATCTATAAATTTTATAATATATATATTGTTAATATTTTATATATACAGAAGGCAATTTTGCTGAAACATTTAAAATTTTAGCTAAATACAAAAAAATGTTGTTGAAATAATTACAGAGCGTTTAAGCTGATTGCTAGAATGTCAAAACTTTTTGCAACATTGCTAATCATGCTTCTTACATAATTATTTTAATCATAATAAAATTATTTTCAATCTATATGTAGCTACATTTTTAGACGCTACAGCAAAATCGTTCTTTGCGTGTATTTATACCATATTTATTTTAATAACGTGATGCGATAATGTAGCTTTTTTAAGCCTATATAAATGTTTTTGTGGAAAATAGCTCGTTTGATAACTTTGCAAACTCGACCACGACACGTGTTGCTTTGTTTTCGTACTGTACGCATAAGTTATTAGCGAAGTTACTCGCGAAGTTGTTCGTGACTGGACTGACTTTGATGCTCGACGTATCTTCACAAGTTACCTGCTAAGTATCGGTTCCTCGCACGTTGCATTATACGATAGCAGCCGTTATCTCACTGCATATTTAATATTGAAAACAAACCGCTCGACTTTGAATAATTCACCGTGTTCTCTTTCCTTAATACCGACTGTCCATATATTATTTCAATATCAGAAGCTGATATGATCATCTCGAGCATGTTTATCAAACAATCTATATAATTTAGCATTCAATGTGAAAAGACTAATTGTATAAGCCATTAGAAACCATTAGAAAATTGGTGAATTGAATTCGTTTTCTTGTATATAACTTATAATATGGCGAACATGTGTCTATTACAAAATGTAGTAGACAAAAATTCAATAATAAATAGTTTTTGAGCTAGTGGTATGTCAAAGAGCCTCCGTTTTACACCTTTGATACATTTCTCAATGAACTCAAAAACTATCCATAACCTTTAGTCTATTACACTTTTTGTGTAATAAACTCATCGGGATCCAATTTTCCACATAATTAGACTCTACATTAATTATGTTCAAAATTGGATTCCGGTAAAATGAGTTCGTTCTCATGTACATATGTTGTAGCTTTTAATGTATAAGGACAGAAAATATAAGAGACAAACGATTCAATAATGGATAGTTTTGAGCTTATTGAGTTGTATCAAAGGTGTGTGTAATATATAAAACCAAACATCTTTAATAAAACATTTTAAATTATTATTTTTGAGTCTATATGTATTATATTTATCATATCTTTCGTTCACCACATTATAAGCTGCAATATACATGAACACGAATTCATTTCACCAGAACTCAATTTTCCATGTAATTAGTGTGGGGTTTAATTATATGGAAAATATTGGATGTCGGTGAAAGTACTCTCTTTTACACTTTTAATACACCATAACTCAAGAACTATCCATTACTGAGCCTTTCGTTAATTACATTTTTTGTTCACCACATTATAAACTACGACATAAAATAAACTCATTCCATCGGGACCCAATTTCCTATATATAATTAGTACGGGGTCCTTTATTTAACGAAGCTAAAACAGAAATACTAAGTCCATACTACAAAATTAAAAATGTATATATAAGTTGAACAAAAAAAAATCTAAAATATCATATGAAGAGTCTCATGCTAGCTTTAGAAATGTTTATACGTAATTAATTTTTGGTTTAAACATCGTTTGCTTGAAAACCCGAAAAAATGTTTTTACTTAAAACAAGATAGGTAAATTCCAGCGAAAAGAGAAAAAGAGCAAAGATTCAATAAACTCGAAATAATAGGTCTGTACTTTTTGTACAAGCAATGCAAACAGACCTATTATTTCAAGTTTATTGAATCGTGCAAAAAGAAGGAGCTTATTCACACGAGTGCACGACTACATCAAATTCACGTTATCATTGGAGGGATGCATCTTTTCTCTACGTTAAGTAACCCAAGTATTTGTAAATTTGAGGGCGTAACCGATCGTATCGTGACTTGTATGATGTATCCGAGACTCATAGTCACGCGAGATCGCGAGAAATGCCTGTCGTAAAGTTTTCAATGCGCTTAGCGGAGTTACGTGAACGTGATCGAGCCACGCGAAACACACCATAAAATACGCGCGACGGACGCCGCGATAACATTATCGCATACTACATTATCTATACATATATCCAGCTGTGCGTACCCCACGCATATTTCGTATGAACTTTTCTTATTTATGACTCCATATTCTTCGATTCCTATCTACTCATTCTCGAAGGACGAGGGCGATTTCCCGTACGGTATATTTCATCTACGGATCGTAAAACGCGTTGTAGCGTGCCGCTGTCGATAATAATTTAAGAGAATTCGTGCCTTACTCCGCGAATGACCCCCTTTCTTCCATAGAAATCTCGCGAGGGTTGTTGGCTTGCTTAATACGATTCTTATTGAGATTACGTTTGTCGCCTCCGTCTTTTACAGAATACGAATAATATATGTTATATATTTACTCGTAAAGCAAAATTGTGGTACGCTGCGATAATCCAAATTAAAAGTATGATTTTATTTCACATTGGTAGTGATGGTGATATTAGCAGGCGAATATAAAAATGGTTGGAAACATAATAAAAGGGACAATGCTTTATATTTCGTGAGAATTTTTATCGTAAATAAGTGTCGTATGAAAAATTGTTATCCGTTCTTTAATCTTTCCATTTTCTATTATCCAAGTAGTTTATACAAGCTTATTTATCTTCCAGATATTTTACGGAACTCGCAGACAATTCAAAAGCATGATACGCTCGATTATTTATTAAAATAGAAAAATAAATCATTCTTGATACTTTGATATTAACGGCCCTTGCTGCACGCAATCTTGTAATATCCTCGTGCCTACGTTATTGTGTAACAGTGGACAGAAAAGTACAATCATGCTGCAAAACCATCAAAAATTCTGTGTTCCCGCGATCAATAACGACTTGATGCGAGTTCTTGAATTTCCCATGACGTACTTCCGCGGAGGAGCTTTAATGTCTAGAAGATACCAGCCACCGACTCGTGGGTCGGATATGCGGTTTCCGAGGGCAGAGTATGATAAGTGACATGTGATGGATGCGACGCAACCTGGGAATTGTAATGTCGATACTTTCGAAATTCCTGCAACTTGTAAAGCTGGACAATTGATTTTTTTTAATGTCTTCTCTTATCGTGATTTATGAGTTTGATGCTTGAAATTTCTTGCGATAAAATATGATCCTCTGTATAATACATTGTTCGCAAACTCTGAAACTGAACTTTCTTTTTGAGAAGATAACACTTATTCGATAGAAAAAAACATGTAAAAGCTAGAAAATTTTGCAGTGTACCTCTCTTACAATACTTTGGTAAATTACGATAACTTAAGAAGACCCTATATATAGAGAAGAGCCATCTGTTTTACCGACGTAATAATTTTTGTGTCACAATTTCTTTTTCCTTTTTTTTCAGATTTGAAAATAAATTCTAGAATGTTATTAATAATTTTTTTCCAGTATATTAAAGTATACGCATTGATACGTGTCTGTGAGATGGAATTTATATTTTAAAAAAAAGCGGGAAAAAATATTTAAAACTGAGATTTTTACTATTTTTTGGTCCAAAATTTAAGGTCTACAGGTGTCAAAACTATAACAACATTTATTTTGTATAAAAGCTTTATAATCTGTACTTACAAAATTGTACTTCACAGATTATAAATATAGTCTACGTGAACAAACGCAACGTCGAGTTCCTAGAATTAGACTTAGATATCTAATTCGAAATAAAAATGCGTTACAAACATTTCTGCGCGCATGCTTGTTATATGTATGTGTACATGCAATATTGTTGATGTATGTACATAGTAGAATGTAGCGACATGTTAGTCACACATAAATCGTATGTGTATAATTGAGTCGATAAAACAGATAACTTTAAGATCCGTTTAAAAAAAAGTGTAAATTTTGATTGTAATTTTAAATAATTCAAAACTAAGACATTCAAATCTTAAATATTTTCTTAAGTATATAAGAAATTAATTTTTCTTATATGTGCATTTATATAAACATTAAATATAAAATAATTTAAAATTTATATATAAATATGTATATAAATATCAATATTACATAATGTTTTAGAAACTATTATATAACATTATATTTTTTATTACTCTCTTTGTAATAACTAATAATAAATTTTAATGCGTTTTCTAAATATATTTTAAAATAGTAATAATTTAAATGGAGGATAAAATGTTTTTCCAAAATTTACATTGGCAAATACGTATGTTATTATTAAACATAAAATGATAAGAATAATATAATAAATAGTAGGGGAATACAATATGTAGGACATGTTGTATCTTAAACACATTAATAATTTTTTTTAACAGTAATAAAAATGTTTAACGTTCATTGCACATTTATATTGTTTTAGTTAAAAAGTGATGTAACTGAACAGTCAACATTAAAAATTTCGATATTATTAAAAAAGAATAATTAATGTGTCTCCAGGTAAAAATATGTGTTTCTATTAAATACAGTCTTCCCTATAATAAACGCGAAAGATTAGTATTATTTATATATATTCACGAAAGCAAAGAATAAAATATCTCACAATCTTGAGTACGGATTTAACAAGATCGATCTTGTCAAACGCAGGAGTGTCAAACTGAAATTGAAGCCGCGAGCTTTCGATAAACCTTGCGGAAAGAAAGCGTGTAGCGTCGTTGTAACAAGGTTTCAAGCGCAATGTAACGAGATATTGTTGCTACGTGTTTGTCCCCAAAACTCCGGTAAATTGAACCCCGTTCCCTTTCAGGGCATGCCGCGAGACCGCCGGTAAAAAAAATATATATACATATATACGCACTCTTTTTTTACCGTCGTTCCATGGTTGCAATTCCACATGTATACGTCCCTAGGGAACAGGTACGTGAAATACGGAGCTTCGCGGTCCAGCCGATCACAGTGCACTCGTTCCATCGAAACGCAACGTCCTATCTGCATGAAATACCATTTGTCTTTTTTTGTCCAAACGAATTGATCAAAACATTGCTAGAATTTCGGGCTAAAGTTCGACTCACCCGAGTTGAAAATGTTCAAGCCACTAACAAAAATATGTGTATATTTGAAATAAAGCATAACGAAAGAAATCTCCTTTAAAGAATTTTAATTCTGCTATTTTATCCAGTATCATGAAAGAAAATTTTTATATGTTAATTAACCAGTTGTTTACCAAATTCGCGTCTCCTTGAAAAAGAAAATGTAACAGAAATGCTGAAAATTAATATTTCAGAAAATATTCAATTATCGCCAGTAATATCGTAGAAATGTTTCTCTAATTTTTGTAATTCTTCGGTATCGAAGTAACTATTCGTAAGATATTAGATTGGTCGCTCACTCGAATAAGAATCTTCGAAGAAATCTTCGTGTCGTTTATACAGAGAATTTTCCTTGCTACTTCTCTCCGTCGCGTCGTGAGACTACTCTACGAGTGACTTATGAGGTTCCGAAGATCCTTGATCGCTCTTTCGAAAGGAATAAAGGATACTACTAGTTTCTCTCTTCGGAATAAATGTTCCTTATGGGGACGCCGTGGATTTTCAAATTGGGTCAAGATAGGAATTTGTATGCCATAGATTTTTAGGATTTGCAAATTGTTATTGATACATGATCTCGATTAAGTGATTGAATAGAGAGATTTGAATGTTCCTTCGACGCAATGCTGTTAGTAGTGACGATATATCCTTTTTTTGATATTTCCGGCTATAATTTCGACTACCAATAGTCGGGAATGGACTACCAAACGTCAGTATGCGACCACCAAACGAATGCCTACAGCCATTATTGCATTTGCAGTCTGCAAAGCCGAGTTTTAAAAATGGGGGGGCTAACTTCACACGCATGTATCCTTTTTTTGATATTTCCGGCTATAATTTCGACGACCAATCGTCGGGAATGGACTACCAAACGTCAGTATGCGACCACCAAACGAATGCCTACAGCCATTATTGCATTTGCAGTCTGCAAAGCCGAGTTTTAAAAATGGGGGGGCTAACTTCACGCGCGTATATCATTTTTTTGATATTTCCGGTTATAATTTCGACTACCAAACGTCCGGAATGGACTACCAAACACCACCAAACGATCACCAAACGAATGGTCATGGTCATTTTTAGATTTGCAATAGTGGGGGGGCCAACTTCACATAGCCACGAGTAGGTATTTTGAGAACACTCGATGTTTCGCGATGACAATCTTTGCAGTCCTTACGGTGCTAAAAAATTCGTTAATTAATTTACGTAGCTCCACAAAGTATGTTCAACTTATCGAACAACAGGTCAGGTTACTTATGTAATTACTTGAACAAAATTCCAGAGAGTAATATAAGTTCTAAAGAAAGAAAAATAAATAAATGCTTTTCTATTTTTTAACTCGGCTGCTCATTATTGCATCAAAGATAAAATTAAAATATTAGAATTTTTCTTGCATGAAAATTCCACTTGCTTTTTTAAGATTCTGCATAAACTTTCCACAAAAAAGAATTTTCTTAGAGATGTTCTAGACATGCTAAACTAGGACGTAATAAATTGATTAAAGGGCTGTCTACGATGATAGAATGCAGTACCCGTTAATTACAAAAAAGATGTAATTATGGAATAACTAGAGTTACTTAATAAGGGGGCAGACCAGAGAACAGCGTGCAAGAACATGGTCCGAGCTTTTGTTCGTTTTTCTTCTCTATACTGCATTGTGCGTACTTGTATGTACATTGTACACACGTAGTCGTTCTTCAAATATCCTGTAGAACTTTTACAAATGTATTTTATAACCATGCACGATGCTAATTTATTAAATTTATTATATTCTACTTTCACATCTTCTGTGTGGTTCTTTATATTACTACAAACAAAATTATTCATATTAAAATGTTTACGGTAAAAATGTTTTACGAAATGCAGCTGCAAAAATATATCAAATATAATGCATTCTTATTTGTTTGTGTTCTCGGAAAGATAAGACAATTATATAAACGAAACCTTGAGGTTTTCTAAATTTCTCAGTTTAATGTACATATGATGATGAGCTGTATACGAATAAGAACACACGAAAAGATTACAGAAAATAGAAATATCGTTTTTTTAAATTTCTTTTTTTAATATGACAGACTTTTATAATTGTACCAATATTTTGATATCAAATTACGTTAATCACATTAAGAAAACAAAGTAACATGTTCACGTAAATTTTTTTTACAAAAAATCATATATTACCTAATGTAACTTTTATGATGAGCATAAAGAATATTACAAAATCTGCTAATTATACAAGCAAATTAACAGTGGAAAAGTAAATGCAAATGAAAAATTGTTCGAATGTGGTAGACATGCATATTTAAATTAAATTATAGCTGCATGTTACTGTATATTCAGTAAAAACAGTGAAACAATACATATGTAACATATGTATATATATTTAAAGTAATAGTAATGTCACGTCTATTTTGATGATTGACAGACAGTATTTTTTTAATCATGTTCGATATGACTCGAATTAAAGAGTTAATAAAATCGTATTCGACAAAGTAATTTACGGCGAGGCCGTGACGGCTCCATAAAGCTTCCTTATCTCCTGGATTGTGGCTACTACGAAAGACAGGAATCAATCGAGATGGTCGCGCGCGTATCCTCTACAAGGATATCTTCTATCTATTCTATTGGTTAACATGTAATGAATTTTTGTAATATGTAACGAAAGAAATATTGAAATTATAAGACATATTCGCTATTACTATCCTGCGTGTGGTTGAATGCTCTACTTATGTTTGTTATTTTATCTTCTATCATTCTATTCTATGTTTCCACTTCACGCAGTTATTTTAAATTTACATACGCCCCACTAAATCGAATAATTTAATCCACGCGATAGCGAATGGTTATATACGTTTTCCATAAGTTTTATAGCTCCATTCAGTTCTGTAAATTTATGTTATTGTTAATTCTGACATTTATACATCGTTATCTGTCACTTAAGTTTAATATTTGATTTTACTCGTGCGTAGAAATCGTAATAGTATAATATTTAATATTATTATTGTAAAATAAAGTAATAAATAAAAATGCAATAACAATATTGTCATTAGTTATACTCTTTTTCATTTTATTTTGATCTTTTGCGTTATTTGTTTTAACACGTTCATTTTTAATAATTTCTCTTCTTTTGAGAATCGCGGAAATTTGTTTTGAATCTGTCATACTAAATATTTACTTGATTTTTAATTAAAAATTTTCATTAAAAAAATTTCTGATTTGGGAATATTCTGCTAATAAACATTGATTTTAAATTTAGCCTTCTTTTTTAAAGAAATTTTATGATAATCAAACTCGATTATCACAAGCTTGATTTAAAGTAAAAATAAAATTGGAAGAATATTAAACTTTAAATATAAGAATCGAAAAAAGACAAATACAAAATTTATAGATTTAAGGAAAAAAAAAGAAAAATAGGAGAAAGAATTTTATTTGAAATTTCTTTCTAGAATGACGTTACGAAAATTAATCCAACACGAATATATATTCATCACGTTCATTCGCAGTGTTATCTTATGCAATTTCCCCAGATTCAAATCGATCGATGCGACAAACTTGTTCATTATATTTACCGTGTCACGTTGTTGCATCCATATTTTCTGATTTCGACGAAATGTCACTCGTATCACGATGATAAAACGGTGTATATCGCGCGGCTATGCACGGAGTTGCAGGCATCAGAGATGCACCGTGTTTGTAAAGCCCCAATTTCTTTTTGTCGAACGTTGCAAGGGATGAGTCCGTCATACGCGCAATACCCTGTTGCGAAGGAAATCGACGGCGAAGGACGAGGGAAACGTAAGCTTGCAGGGCTTTCTCGATAGAAGACGGACGGTAAAGGGGTGAGGCGCAGTGAGAGGAAAATACGCGCGCACGTACACACTCGGCTTCGCCGCCCTGCCGATCAATAGCTACAGGTGGCAGCCATTTCCTAGCCAACGTTAGCACTAGGTCTCTCTCTCCCTCTCTCTCTCTTTCTCTGTCTTATCTATCTCTATCTTACTACGTTATCCTTGTAAGATCACCTACGTTAACGATGGACAGCAAACAGACTCGACTGAACACGAAACGCACAACTAAGAGCGTGAAAACGTATCGCGCCTACAAATTAGATGAGAAGAACGTGATACGGGATCATCCTTAAATAAGAAACCCCATGTTGGAAAGTCTACGTCGAAGTATTTAACGTAAAGAGAATCGAGAATTATGTATGGATCAAGAAAAACAAGCTCTGTTACAGACTCTAAAATAGTTAACTCTTTTATAGTGTTGCTACATCGTGGAATCATCCTTTCTTTCTTCTGTTCTCTCTCTCTCTCTCTCTCTCTCTCTCTCTCTTTCTCTGAAATTCATACATAGTAAAATTATTGGTATATCGTCGATTTACGACACAAATGAAATGCAATACATATTATAAAGTGTAGTGAAAATTACTAGTTATTAGATATGACATCACAGATATAAATGTATGAAAAGAATGATTTCAATATCCAATTAAATAGCAATAAATAATAAGTTTCATTATACATTACACAATGTTATTAATATTACCTAATTATATATGTATGTTTTATCGTTTATTTATCTCTTTCGTAGTTTTTGTGTCCGCAGTCAAAAGAATCGAGCTCATATTCATCCTGTTAACTTTAAGAAAATATAAAGATTTATTTTGTCACACACATTCTAAGCCTTAAGGAAATTTGCTTTACTCAATTCGACAATAAATGAGAGAGAAGCAGAGGTGTATCCGGTTCTTGACAATACAAAACATACGATCCACACGAATATCCTTGTAAATTCAGAGCACTGATAAGAAACAGTTTCTGCCCTGCATACACTACGAGAAGGTACTGGAGTGTATACTAATTTGAGATTCTCGACTCGGTTGACTTCCAAGACTTGTATCTCGTAGTGCGATTACAATGAACGTGTGTCCTCTCGGTTGCAGCTGTCTATCCTTCTCTGTAAGTAGATATCCAAGCGCGTCGCTTCTCTCGTTGTTTCTCACGCGTCACTGGAAATTGCGCTAAATCGCGGAAATGCGGCCCCTTCGGGATCGAGTTTATCTCGGGGTATGATTGCGACGCGGAACGAACTTTGATTGGACCACCGGCAGTCAGTCGGGTAGCTTTTAATCGAGCCGATCGATCATGCGACGCGCACAAAAGCTTCCCGTAAAAGACGGGAAGCTAGTCACTTCGGCGAACGAGATTAATAAAGCGGCTAATGAACAATGCTGCTGCGTGCCCGAATAAGGAGCAGAGCTTACAAACTCTATCGAGTTTCGCCGCTTCAACGATCGGAACATTGACGTAGGAAGATTGCCAACAAATCTGCTTAACAGCAATGTCATTATAGATTATGACGCGTTATTAATTAAGCAGTAAATTGTTAATATATGTATAATATATATCAAAAAGAGAAATTATAATTTATAGTTTATTTTAAGGAACGACCGTATTGTTTTCGAGGTCAAAAATTTTTTATCACTTAAACTTTTATCGTGAAAAATTGAATAAAATTTCCGAACGATATCTTTTGCATATCGATGTAGAACGTTTGCGTTTCCGTGAAATAAATTAATTTTCACAGCTGCAGCTGATATCCGGAATCGCCTTTTTCTTCAGGAAATAAAGAGATGGTTCGAAGCATCGATACCAAGCTGCAATATCGATTAAAACGACGCGTATATTGCGATCCATTTCCGTCGGCTTAATTAGAACGGCCACGAGACCGCCGGAATAAGTCCGTTTCACCGTATATGTAAACCAGCTGAATTTCCAGGAATATCTAGCGGAATACATAGGGCCGATTTTATACCACAAACCTCGACCCGAATATTGGTGTTCCGGACCGATAATAATTAAGGGCTTGTTGGTGCGATCCGATAGGCGATCATGAATTAAGCGTTATCGTTCATCACTTCATTCACTTACTGATAATCTCCGTACGTCACGGCTTATCCGTTTTCCGAAATTGTTATTGTTATCACTATCGCTATATATTTATATTGTAATAATTTAATTATAAATCTAATAGTGCTTATTTCGTTCAATGGAGCTTATAATTAAGTGACAGGAACATGGAATACATTCTCTCCGATCGTCCCTTTGCCGATTTTATGATTGCAGTATTTTATGCACGTAGACTTATATAAATAAAAGCGTATAGCTAAGTTAGAGTTTCATAATTTTAATTAAATCTCAAAATAAAAAGGTTCAAACAATTTATACGAATCTCTAAATGAGAAAAGTTTTTATTGGAAATCTTCGATAACAAGAAATATAAGTTTAATGTATATTTCTACAATTCGCTTCCTATATATTAATTTATTTATTCTGTTTGAGAAATGAATAGAACAGGATGTAATTAATTTTCTAAATTCCTAAATTCTTTCATAAAGATGTCGATATCTTGAACTTGAGATAATCCAAAAGTAATATTACATGCTTTTGTGTATCATATAATCAGTTATTGGCTGGCTTCCAATCGAAGTTTCTCAATGTATTTTGGCAACGCATTTCAACTCATCAACAAAGTATTTTCTCCGACGAAGGAAAATACGGCTCTTTATATATTGTCGAAGAATACTCTAGAGGATCATTCTTATGTAAAACAAAGTCTTAAATTCTCACTTCACTTATTCGAGAAGAACTAGCTAAGCGAAGTAAAAATGCGATTTAAGATGTTTATTTACCAGAGATAAATTTCCACATTCGGGTCACGTACAACTATCCTAGCTCTTATTTTCTAAAGCCGGTATGTTTATACAAAACTAAGGGAAAGTGTAGCGATAAACAAGAAAATATATCACAAACTTTGAATAAATCATTACAACTTCAATGATAAATAAATCTTTCAGTTTCTTCAAATATAGCCTCTCTTTCTTCTTGAAAATTATTTATATTAGTACGATCCACTCTTAAACGCGCTAATTTGTAAAAGTTTTTATTGCCTTAAAATTTCATCTTATTTACGAAAAGTAATTTTTTTATTGTTTACTTCTTAACCCTTCTTTCAAGATGGTGCATAGGAAATGCTTTAACGTAGCTATTTAAAGTCATCATTAATAATTATCTATCCTTAGGTATACGACACTTTAATACCTGACAGCTTCATTAGCGAACTCTGTTATGGATGACCCTGTCGTAAAAGTTTAGCATCCTTCTCGTTATCCCTTTAATGGACTATACGCTCGTTGCCTTTACGATCTGTTCGACGTTGTTGGCAAACAATAACGAATTGCCGTCACACCGTACGTCGCACGAGCTGTGCCGTCACAAAATTGATTTCAATGCGATTTTATTTCCCACGCGGTAAATATAATGTTATTTGATTTCTGAATATTTTAAATCAATCACATAATAACGTATAATTAAAATCTCGTCGAAGAATAATGAGCTGTGGATTATAAAATTACTATATTCCATAATTGCATAAAATGTTTGGTTAAAAAATTTGAAAATATATTTTCCCACTGCTAGAGAAAGCTTGATGAGAATAAACGATGTGTAGGTAGATATTTCATTTCCAATTTATCAGTGAAATCAATAACACTCAACCGTTAGCTAATTTGTTGGGCGCGATTTAATATCAGATCTTAATAGAGGCGGTTTTCTGTTAAATCAAAATTGGTGATCAATAATCTTCTTGCATATATTATAGCTTAGGATCTAGAGATACTAATAGTTAAATTAGGCTTTGCAAAACTTATCGATTGAGTTTTGTGAGAATAATTATTAGCGGTATAGTACATATTAACGGCAAAAAATTATTAATTTTTTGAACAATTTAAAAAAAAATTAGTAACTTTTGTTTTATTATAAATTTATTTATTTCAGAAGAATTTATTTAAAACTTGAATTCTAAAAACATCATTTATAATAACATTTCTGCTGCTGATAATAACACACACTTTTCCAGTATAATACTATTTTGTTCAATAGAAATAGATTTTTTTCTAATAATGATTTGTTGGATATATATTTACTTGTCGAAAGAAGAAATACAAAAATACTTAATTCTGCAAAATCTAACATTGTTATAAATTGAAAGTAAAATTAACGAACTCTTGCTATTATAACAATTATATTTGGTTATTGATTACTACAATAGAATATTTCACTGTGCATCCATTTGTTATAGTCGACGTAAACAAAGACTGATGAGTCACCATCGATCAGTGGTATTTGTTTTGTGTATCTTAAAACAATATCACACAACACAAATTTGTTTAATTAATTTGATAATAAAAATACAATATAATATTAATTAATTAAATTGTAAAAGACTTTAGTTTTAAAACATAATTCAATTAAATGCAATAGTACGTTAATAACGCGAAAGAGGAGTGCTTTAACATGATACTACGCTCGTGCTTTCCATTTGTGTTCAATGAAACTTTTTATCCTTTTAAATTAATTTTATTTTTTCATGTAATAATCGTATGTAACTTTACGTATCTTTACACGGGCGTGTAATTTTTACTGATCGCGAGAAAAAACTTTCAAACTAATCTCTAGAAAAAGAAGGGGAAAGGTAATTCCCGTAAAGTGGTGGCGCATAACGAGATCTCACGAGAGTGGAAGTCACGTTTTTCTTAAAAAGTCGCTTGGAGAAATTCCCGCGTTTACAGAACCACGAAAATTACTTGACTAAGACCCGGAACCTCATTTTTTAGATTTTCTTGTGAGTAAAGCTCTGAAAATCCATTATGCACTTATAATACTTATATTATTATCGTAATATCTTGTGACGCTTTTTTGTTTCAATAATATTTTGTAGTTTCTTCGGACCTCGTCGTGGAAACTCTTTCTCTCTCTCTCTCTCTCTCTCTCTCTCTCTTATTCTATTTAGAAAGAATAAATCAAGAATTACTTACTCGAGGTCCAATTATTATTGCACCTCTGTGGCACATCATGGTGCAAGTACGCTTAGCGTCGCGGCGGCCGTTTTGCCTGTTGAATAAAAAATGAGAGGGAACGGAGCACGAAGTGGAACGATGCGCGTTGTTCCTGAGGAAGGCGGGCGTGCCCATGAGAAATTGGATTAATTCTGTATACAAGCGAGCAGTGTGCACCTCCACCATCGTCGTCTACCAATGGCATCCTCAAAGCACAATGCTCTAGCTAATGACGTCATTAGAACTTACGCACTACGAGAATTAAAAAAGCTATAACTTCAAGTTTCATATATTAAAATCAAATATAAATGTAAAATATGCGCATACATTTCCACAATACATTGAATATTAAATAATTTTTTTTTTCTAAAGACCTAATAGGTGTAAGGTCGAAACATTTGTTATTATATAAATTGTTTTAAGATATTAGTGTTGCTCTGGTTTTTAATTTTTTTTCATCTTTTTTTCTTATTTATTATCTTTCTTATAGATTGACGAAGGCGCCCAGATTCATAATCGCATAATCTATAATTGATAGATTCTTAATAAATAATAAAAATCTTTCGAAATGCCTGTACAATACATATAAAAAAAAACATTAAGATTAAAATATCTAAAAAATAGTTTCAGTCGTTTTTCATGTAAAATATGATATTTTAATTTTTATATATCATTATTAATTGTAGCAATATTTTCTTATGTCGAAGACGCTATCGCTATTAAATGTGCCATTATGGAGGACGCTTCGACTTTGTAGGACAACAGCCGGATATCGGCGACATAGTACGCTTGGCAGCTCGTACGGCCAGATCGCCACGTAACAAACGGATGCACATACACGCACGACAAGCTTATAGGGATGAAATCTGATATGGGATAATAGGTTTGAATCCGCTCGCGCAGACACATGCGGGGATATGCACACGATGCATTGTAGGTGTACGGAGATGACACTCGTTCGTGAAATTATATTGTATGTCACAATGTAATGATGTAAATGCGCAGCAAGGCGCGTCACGTTTCCTCCCGTACATCATGATTTTTTTGCGCGCGACAGAAATTTCCGCTCAACCGAGAAGGAAATGTTTGTGGCTCGAAGGAAATATCAGTTTTACGATTTATATATACCTATATCGAACGCATATTATGATAAGAGAGAATAAGTATAGACTGTCAGAAAGATTAGAATTTTCATGGACTGCATTATGTTTCCATTAACACAGTAAATGTTATATTATTGTGTGCACGATGTATAATATTATTTTTGTATGTGATTATACAAGTTCCTTAATTTTGTTTTCAAACGAAAATCGAGAATTTCAAACGTAAATATTAATTTTCATTTCAAATATATAGGTCACATTTATTTTTATAATAATTTCCATCGCGTTCCTCTGTTGCATTTATGGAACATACACAGTAAAATATTTCCTTCGCGATCACTTTTCCATTGCGATCAAACAGTTTTTAAAATTAAAAATATCTTTCTCAAACGAATCTTTTCTATTTGCGGTCAATATTAGAGAAATGACATTTTTTTAATTCAATGACTTTTGTGATAGAAGTAAAAGGCAAAGAACGAAAATTTCACTTCTCACAGCAAGAAGAAAATCGAGCAACGAATCGTTGACGTGACTAGATTGATTAGATTCATTTGTTATAGCCGTGCCTTTTCGAGAGTGAATTTCTGGTTACCGGAATAGTTCATCTCCTCTCGAGCCTCAAGTTTGGTAAGAACAAGAGACCAGTCAGTGATGTTAAAGATCACTCCGCGGAACTCTATTTCGAGTTGACACGGTCGGACGATCGATAGCCGCTAACTTGATGTACTATTTACGAAATTTCCGAATGGCGAGCACGTACGACAGAAAATGAGGTCGCGTGTGAAAATAACGAATGTTAGAGAGTAACGATGAATATTGCGCAGAGGAGAACCTGCTTCTCAAGAAAATGCGAAGCTAAGACACATGTCATTATAACTTGA
This sequence comes from Cyphomyrmex costatus, assembly GCF_001594065.2. NCBI lineage: Eukaryota > Metazoa > Arthropoda > Insecta > Hymenoptera > Formicidae > Cyphomyrmex > Cyphomyrmex costatus. The sequence continues at coordinate 212,547 of NW_017275282.1, read as the reverse complement.
TTAAATTAATAAAAATAGAACATTTAAAAATATAAGCATTGTTATAATATTTTAGAAAACTTAACTCTTTTTAGAATTTGTTTTATTAATTTAAGTTTTAACAATTTAATCCTTTATTCATATTTTATACAGCATAATATATATAATATTTTACATATTTTATTATATATGCAAATTATATATCGTAACAAATACATTATTAATATTCGGCATTTAATGTTAATTATGTGTAATATTCTATTTTGATATTCGTTTTAGTTACTTGCACAATAATAATTCACAAATAGATGATATACCTTTATATATAAAAAAATAGAAATTATAATAAATGATAATGAAAAATGTACTAACTTATGATTTGTATTTACTATGATATCTCTAAAAATCTAGCAGCTATCGAAGTATCTATTGATTCTTATCAGCGCAAGTATTATACTAATAAAAGTATAACGAATATTCGCTCATCATTTATATCCGTAGAAGTCGTACAACGACATTGAAAGTTCGTGTCTAGTTTTCCTGTGAAAAGTCGTACGGGATATTCCTGAGATAAAGTTTCCCCGGAAGCTAGCGTGCACTTCAACGAAGGATAGATGTAGAACTTCCACTGACAAGTGGAAGAGTGTCCTATCTGATCGGCCGCAACAAGTAGAAGTGGCTAACGCGTGATCAACCGACAAGTAGTAACAGCTAAAACTATCATCCACGGTCCATCCGGTCAATTTATCCGTCAATTTATCAGAATCAATAAAAGAGTATCAGTTACAAAGTTATCATCACGTCACTCTCTCTTGATATCAATGTCAAATTGAATTAAAACTTTAAATTGTTAGAAGTATAAATTAAAACGTGTCATTATCTTTTTGTTGCAGAGTATAAAATTTACTATTAATTGAATCTCTCAATGGAGTATATTAACTACTTATTGTAAAGCCCAATTTATATAATTGCGTAAACGTATATATAAATTATTGTAGTGGTAAGAATTTTGACCACAATCACTGGCAAATACAAGGAGAATATTTGACTGTGATTGGTAAATTCTTACAACTATGACTACTTCGCCATTTACAACTCTAATGGGCCTTCTATAATAAGCCATAGGTCATAAATTATAAGTCATAAGCTAGAAATGGGCCAATCACAGTCGTCAATTTTTAGTTTCTTACTTCTGATTTATGATTTATGGCTCATTGTAGAAGGCCTATGACGTTTACGAAATTGTAGATCGGACTTAACATATAATATTGTGCGATACATGTTGATAAGTATATTTAAGATTATTTTATTCCTAATTTATATACAATCTTCAAGGTTTAGTTTACTTCATCTAGAATATATATATATATATGATACATAAATCGAAACATATTGTTGCGTTTATCGTAAACACATTATCATGTTGAGAATACAATTTGCCGTATTTATCTAACGATAATGAAACATTACCTATGTGTGTACGTTCTAATACGTGTTACTATAGTGTTCAATGACAACACGATCGTACGAGAAATTGGTAGAAACTAGCAAATCCAGCATGGGAGTAAAATACATATACACAATAATGCAGAACGATGTCGGTCTCCAGCTAAGCGCGGTATTAAAGTATACAGTGAGCTCAACAAGTAGCCACTGGGACAAATATCGTTTTATGGGGAGGGTAAAACTATAGAGGTTGCTTTGTAACCACGGTCGTTATAATCCCCACAAACGAGGTCTGGATACATGATATCGATCTAACCCATGTAACAATTTATCAAGCTGTAAGAAAGTATCATAAATGATAGATGAAGTTGTCATTTGTTTGTTGACCCAAAAAAAATGTACCGAATAAAAGCCAGTAATCATCTTTCTTTTATTTCTTCTAGGGGAAAGATATATGATTGTTAAAATTAAATATGCAGTCAATGATTAATTTTTTATTATTATAGTTTAATAATTCAAGCGCTAATGTTTCAAAAGTTTATAAAATTAAAGATTACACATATTGTTTATGAAATTTTATAGCATTAAAGCTCAATTCATGACATACAAAAACTGCATCAATATTTCTATAGTTACGTTTTTTTTTTTTTTTGGTTTAAAGTACTAAATTTTTTTATTTTTAGCGAAGTGATTATATTTAAGATAGTTATATTTTTGATCATTTTATTTTTCCATTAAATGACATCATATAAGTTTCCAAATCATTGTAATTTAATGAAAAATAGTTTTCAATTATTTTATCGTATTTGTCCAATACGCGTTTCTATAGTGAATGCGGAATGTCTGTGTATTTGTTCATACAATCGACTAGAGGTCCAATTGAACGCGGTCGTTTCTCGATTTCCTCTCGAGTTAACGTTTCCGGTTGGGCTGCTGGCTTATTCGATATTCGAAAACGTAATAGGAGAGCCAAAAGCGCAATTGGTTCATGGCAAACTCCATTGCTATTTATTGCTATGGATAAACGTTCTTCTTGAATGAAATTTTTGTCTAGTAAGTAAATTGAATCGCACATGTGGAAAACAAAATACAATTCTTGCATCATCCTATACATTGGATGAGAATATGGAGGAGTTTCATGTAACAAAGTAAGAGAGCTTTGGTTCACAAGTAATTTAAATAAAAAAAGGAGTAAAACATGACACGCTTTACATGACAAACGTAAATAAATATGCAGTTGCAGTATTAAAGTAATTATTACAACTCGGTAAAACTAAATTAGTAATGATTAAATTTGTTACATCGTTTAATTTGAATATTTCTCATAAATCAAGGACAATTTTAAAATAAAATTCAACATCGCTTTTAGCGACGGATTTAATTAACGACCTCGCTAGCGCTTATGCCAACGTGATCGCTCAAAGGGTTAAAAGCACGGCAAAATTATTGTCCGCGTTGTTACGAAAACCAGATACGCACGTTTTCGAGCAACGACGACTATAATTCAAACGCGATGTTCTGCACTGAATTTCATACATATAAAAGAAACATAAACTGCTCCAGCACGTATCCATAGACAGACGGCACGGCCGCATTGTGTTGAAACACGTTTAGTTTCAACAACTTCCTTTCGATTTACCAGTTTTGATTTAACTATAGTAGACGATATCATTTCAACCTCGTGTATTTTAGGTAGCAAAAAGTGGGTCGCTCGAAAAGCACGCGTTGGTAAAATTATCGATTCAATGCATACTTGATGAACTGAATAAATATAAACAGCAAACTATAATTGACGGAATATTATATCGCAGGAAATTGTTCGAGAGAAACTGGTAAAATTATAACAAAATTGAAAAATTTTAAAGAATACGCTCATCTTCCATTTTATGTGAGATATACGTATCTTTTTAACTCCTTTATGCAAAGATCGTACATTATTTCAAGTTGAATAATAAACTGTTATATTTTACGTTAAATTTAGGATACATAAAAATACTTGCTTCAATATTATACTCTTTTAAGTAGGAATATTTCTTTTTTTGTATCTAAAACTGGAGCTAAATACGCTTTGGAAGTTCCTGATGAAAGTGTTTGATATTTTAAAACATTGAAAAATTGCAGCAATAAATCAATGTTTAAGGACATAGCGATAGAATCCACGATATTGTTCGGTCACCACAAGTCTGTCGTGAAATTTATTCTCTTGTAACATATTATATCGTTCTATTGTGTTGCTGCGAAATCCGCAAGAAAATTCTGTTCATGCCTTCTCACCCTGCTAGTCTATTCTCTTGTCGCCGATATTACATGTAAACCGTGGCTCCCTGAAGTTCTATAAGCGTGCCGTTCATTGTTGCGCCTGCAAACGCGGCTGGAGCTCGTGTCCTTGTCCCAATCATGGTGAACTCGTTCCTGCGTTCCGAGCATAGAGACAAGCACGACCGATCTTCTTGTCAGGATAATTTTGTCTCCGCTTCGTACGTCATCAGAGACTACCTCGAACCGGATTATACGTTGCGAGGGTGGCTTATTTGCGCTCCGTTCTGAGGCGATCATCCATCGTGAATATTGCGTATAACTGCTCGATGCCGTTTTTACATTTCATTCATGATATCTTATAGATATTTCTTTGTTAATTTCTCTTAATACACGTTATTTTAATACCGATTGAATGTTGAAACTACATTGAAAGTATATTTACAATGAAATTTTCAATAATGTATGTAAAGTAAATCAAAAAGGAGGTTAATTTGAAATGTTAATTTGATAAGGTTGTAATGTATTATGCTTTGACATTTTTGACCACGTTTCTCCAACGGTTATGATAGTTAATATTATGAAAATAAAAAATTTAAGGTTAAAATAAATTTTTTCCCAATTAAAAAGTGATAAAATGTTATATACATAAGTCATATAAGTATACGAACAAAATTATGTGACGGTCAATAGTGACTGTACAATTAGACAACAGGTCGTTTTTATTCCTCGTGACCACGCAAGATACGTTGGTCGTTAACATATCCTATACGAACAAGCCGCCTACGCTTTCGTTAATTAACGTAGCTCGTAGAATTTAATCACCCAGCGTAATGATCTGCAAAATGGCAACGTGTTATTCGATACGATCTTGGTCTTCTCTACCGTTCTCACGGCATCGTCGGAGATTTTCAAGTAGCTACGAACTTTGCACTTCGCTAACCCCGTCGATCGTGTCGCCCACGCGAATATTAACTTCGGCAATTAATATGGACGAATACCGTACCACTTCTTGTCCCCTGTTTCTCGTCATCCGAACGACGGGGCGCCCACGTTCGAGGGATATTATCCGTGAGCCACGACGGGATCATTATAGTATAAATTAATATACGCCGGAGTATTACGAGCGCGAGAGCTTGAAATTCCATTCCGCTCATTGTTCTAACCCATCCAGTCGACGATATCTTCGTTTTTCTCTCGAGTATTCTCCTTTCCACGATTTTACATCCTTCTGCGTCGCTCTCGCTTCTTTGATACTTCTTCGTCTTCTCCTTTTACTTCCGAAGATTAGTATAATTGTGTCATCGCCACGTCCGATTGCGTTTTCACTCTATCGCCAAGAGAGCTCCGCCGCGCTTTTCTTGCACATGAATTTTTTCTTTTCATTTTTTTCCTCTTTATTATGCACTCTCTTTCTCTTTTGAAAAAATAAAAATTAGAAATTGTTTTTTACCTTCTCTACGTATATATGCTCTTGCTGAAAATAATTCAGTTAGCGACTAACGTTTTTAATAAATATTTATCATTCGCTAATACTTGTACATGTACCAAGGGAAACTATGTGACAAGCTATATTACACGAAAATCCTGACCGCACGAGAGGCCGGTAATAACAAATTTAGGCCACAATGACATTAGAACGACGGTGAAGCAGCAACGCTGCGTTAATCCTGTCAAGCAGAACGGTTAACGAAGCCATTTACATCGCAATTACTATGATTCACGTTACCATGAAACCCGGTTGCAACCGAAATTTGTCTCGTTGCGCGGCAGGTTAATTGCCTGATCTGCGGAATGCGACACGGAAGAGAGTGCGGCTTCTAAAACGCACACGGTAAGACAAGGTTTCTACCGGGTAAAATCAGTTCGCGTTGCGCCGGAACTGTCGTGGAACCAAAAGTTTGTCAAACGACCGCAATTGTTGTAGAAATTAATTAACGCTAATAAAAGGCAGAATTTCTCCATTTGACTAAATTTTTCGAATATAATTTTGCAATATTCGCAATTGATATTGATAAGTTTACTATTCAGGAAATATTCATTCATAGTTAGTTGAATTACTTGATTAAAAACTTTTAATTAAGGAAACTAGTAATCTCAGAGTGTTTGTTGCTTAAGTAATACCATCGTAAGTTTCACAAATTAATGATATAAAAGAGAAAAATTTCTTCTCTCTTCTACAGTATAAATGTATTCATTTAAATTTATTAATTTGGTATTATTAACTATCTACAATAATCATTTAAGATAATATAATTATTTGTGGATAAAAATACAAGAACAGAACGGGTTGTGTATAAATATCTCATTATCGTGTTTTTTCTGAGTTTCTGTTTTTAATTTAACAAAGCTTTTTAACACATTTAGACTTTAATTTATTCTTCCTTTTTTAAGATAATATATACATCGTTCTTTTTTACTCTTTTCTTCAAGTATTTAGTGCAAAAAAGCGTATATATGAGTATGTGTGATGTGCAGATGTATAGGAATATCCATAATATGATAAACTCGAGTTCGCTAAGTTCAAATGACTGTGCAGATCGATTATGTATCCCTGTGGGAACCTTGTTATTATAAAAAAAAATATAGGTTACAATCACCTGAAAGCTATATAAAATAACGAATACATACATATAATCTGTACAAATTCATTATTAATTTAGATGCAACATCGTTACGGAGTTTGAATTCGTAATTACAGTGCCATCGCGGTCAACTATGCTTGTGGGAATCAAGAGCCTCTAGTTGCTGCGTGGATGATTTCCTTGATTGAAATTACAGCTAATGAGGACAAGTGCATATTGCAGCGCGTCAGTACGTTGATTAAGTTCAACAAACTTACTCTTCTTCCGTGATCTTTTTACTAAGAAATTATACTTTTAATAACTCAAAGTCGTAATTCCAAACACGTTATTCTCGTAATTAGATTTTATTTTTCCCTGCCATAAGTTGCAGTTGCAATTTATTTAATGAAAATGTCCGGTTAAATTTTCTTTAAATTTCATCAACTATACAATATATAATATATAGATACGAATAAACTGTCATCGCATGAAGCTAATGTAAACACTAGCTTTCTGCACATGTTTTATAACTAACATGTTTTATTCATGCAATTAAATTATTAATTTTAAAAGTTAATATTTTCGAGTCGGAATTCTAACATGCGTGTAACAATATGCGTATTTGATTCAATGCTTGAAATTTCAAGTAAGTTTTCTTCAATATCTAACAATTACTAGTATTTCAAGTTTTACGGAAAAGTGCGTTTCTAATGCGTTTCTAGTGCGTTTTTTTAATAAAAATTAATTTATATCGTTTTATGGGGCTATTCCACTATGTACGCTATACTTTGAGAATTTAATTTATCAAGAATTATTTAAGGTAAATAAATGATATCAATAAAAACTTTATACTGTCTATTGCTATTTAAAAAATTAGAAATATAAAATATTTATATTTTATATTAAAATAAACTTTCCGGAAAAAAATCTTAAATTTTTGTCATGTATCCTACAGGGAAAGATACATACTAATATATGAATAGATTATATGACTTATAAAAAATTTACAAATAATATTTATAAATAAAATGACATAGTAATTTATAAAATGTGTTCATAAATTTTTAGTAGGGTATACGAACGATAAATACGTATATATAAGATAGGATTGAGTATTATGAGCACTTTAAGAAAACGTTTTGATATTTCTTGCAAATTGAAAATTTAAAAAAATCTTGTTCCTATCATTTGATAGGTTTGATGATGTTTTATGTATTTTGGTATTGCAATTGGTTATTTTAATGCAAATGTTGAAATAGTGAAAGATGTTTCTATTATCCACCAACAGCTCATATTAACTTTCAGATAGGATAATATGAGCATCTTTAATTGATAATATACATATAATACGAGCATAATAATGGGTAATATGTTCATATTACCGTTCACGTTACCGATTATTATACTCGTATTATATGTACGCACGAAATTTTTTGAAAAAATACAGAAATGAAAGATCGTGTCATTGATTTTGATGTATGCAGTTTCTTTGACATCCTAAAAATATTATAAAATTATCAGATATTTATTATAACAATATACTTATTCGTTCATTCACATAAAATTCAAACCTGTTTATGATACCTGAACATATATGTATTTTACGATTAAAATAACTTTTTTTTTTAACAAACAGCATTAATTTTTTCCATTAGAATTCTAAGGCATTAATAATGTAAATTGTAGTTTTTCAGCGTTGATAGTAAATTTGGAACAGCCTTTGTGTATTCTGGGCATAAATCTCGCGCGGTAAAAATGCCGTACATCTCAAATAGATTGAAGACGCAGGCTGAATAAAGAACACAATTCACTACTTGTATTCCTTTTTTTATTTGTATTATTTATATTCTTATTTTTCTTTGCTCCATTTTTTATTATCTTTCTATGCTAATATATCATCAAATAATCATTAAAATTTCTTACACTTGTTACGGTAATTATTTTACGTAGGTTGTAATACATGATTATGCTAGTTATTCCATTGACAAATCAACTCAATGATTTCATTAATATATTAATTGTAAGAAATTGAAATTATAACATTAATATAATTATAAAGGCATATAACAGAGTTGCATACAAATTACCCTCATCTGTTCTATTTTTTTTCTATCTTCTGCGAAATAAATTCTTACGCGGCGTAAATACCGAAATTATCTTAATAAAAAATTGAGAGATACGTTATTAAAACAAAGTTATCAAAAATGATGATTACGTTATCGCTATTTCAGTCACACAAATAATATAATTTTATTAGACGTCGAGAAAGGCAGGAGGGTGCATAGAAACTATATTATTAACGTAACAATTTTCAGATACCTAAAATATCGATTTTTCGTTAGGAAAGTAAGATTAATCATTTCACGTGTATATGTTCGTTCTCAGAAACTGACTTCTCGTGTGCGACGCAACAAAGCCAGATATTAATTTACGCGCGCAAATATTTGTTTGCGTCTAAACTTTCTAACGAGGTTACGTTCAACTAAACATTCCTCTCAAAGCAGCTAGCCTGCGAGAGGACTGTTTACGAACTACAAAGTGGTATATGACGCGGGAACTTTGAAAATCTCAATACTACCTGTAAAACAGAAATCCATTTACTCTGCGCTTGAAATAAATCCGAAATATTTTCATGGGCATGGTAAAGCACTTAATGAAACGAGCTTTAATGATTATCGAATCCATTATCACGATCAAACCTCATAATTCAGACTAGAAGTGGATCACAAGTCCATCATTTATATCAAACTCATTTGAAACGTAAAGCCATAAGTCATATGTAAAATGAATGCTGTAAAATAAATGATGGGCCCATGACGTTTATAAACCCTTCATTTGCATATACATAATTACTAGTACACACAATTAGATCATTCGTGTTTTATACACCTATTTCGTTTTTTCGTAAAACTAATAGCATGAAATAATTAATTACAACACATGTATATATATTATTTTTTAAATACAAAATTTTAAAGATATTTTCTAAAAATGTTACAGTATATGTAAGAATCTCTTAATAATTTTCGTACATTTATTAAAGTGATGAAAATTAACTCGCGAGACATGAATGACCCATCGTGTACATTAAATCTCTCATCTACATACATATACATACATATTCAATACATCAATACTTTATTTTCAGAATTCAGAATCGCATGACATCGGAGCAACTCATTGTCACTCTGAAGGAAAGTGATGACGGTCACAGGAGATGCTTTCGCGGCTGGAGACCGAGCTGCACGGCTCCATGTTACGCCAATTAAAATTCCGCAGTTTTAAAAAAAGTCACAGAACTGTGGTGAGGTCAGCGATCGTAGCAGATACAGGCCTTTATGCCGGTACTCAGCATTAGAAAGTGACAAGAGGCGCAACTGGGATTTAGGAATCCTCCGTTTCCTCAATTGAGAACAGGCGGGATCGGAACAGAGTCAGGATGTTGCGCAACAATGTAATGTCCTTCATGAAGAAGGTAAGTACTTCGTTCCATATACGTGAAGTTTTGAAATTGTAGCAAGAATATAATAGCTGCGTTCGGTAATAGCAAATCAGAGGCGTCGGAGTGCTCTTATATTGTAGCATATGTCACGTGCACTATAGAAAAAGAGCACTTCGACGCCTCAGATTTGCATTGCCGAACGCTGCAGCTAAATTATCTATATGTTAAATGTAAAACGATGCCGAATTATTGGGCAATTAGATTATTTATTATCTTCCTTATTCGAGTAACTCGTTGCTTTTACTTACTGAAATCTTAGGAGTGAAATTTAATTCCAAAAAATGAAGACTCAAATTCAAAGTTATTCCTAAATTTAAAAATAATTTAATGGAAGAAAAACTCATTCCTAAAAATTGACAATTGAGCCCACTCTTTTTCGACACTCAGTTGTCATTCTTTAGAATTAGATTTCACTCCAAATATTTTAGAAAGTAAATAAATACGATTTTAATAGTCGAAATTAAAAACTGAGCTTTTAACGTGATATGTACGAGTATATAATGTGTATATAACATTAAACATAATGCTGCCCTTGATGCTACCAGAAGACAACTTTGCAATAGAACTACAGAACATTACTTGTCACAGGTTGGACCTTGTAGAATAGTCTCATTCGATATATACTGAATTCATTCGTATCTCGATCGGAATGCAAACGAAATCACATTTATATCCGAACGAGTATTTTTAGACGTAATGAAATGTAAAACCATGCAGATACGAATTATACGCTAAAATGTCCATAATTACATCATGGGAGCCGAGCCGCGGAAGTTGCTCAGTGATCCGCTGTATGAATCGAATCAAGATAGAAAACCCTAGTAATCGATAGATCGTGCCCGGAGTACGCATTCGGTTATTTAACGATCGGTTTTATCCTCATGGATACTCCGGGAGCATCGAATATTCAACAGTTGGCATCGATCCCTTCGAAATACGGAATTTGGAATGGACGATCCCAATACCATCAGATCTGACCTGCGCCTAAGACTCAGGATCGCGTGCGATTAGGTACATAGATACAGCAGGATCGGGCTTAAGATCTATGTCAACGCAGAGCTTTTATTCGTTCAAATCGGTCGTTATCTCAAAAGTCGCTTTAGAATTGCAAATTTTCCTTTAACATGATATTTCCATTGTCTTTGTCAATGGAAACTGTTCATTTAGCATTAATTGTCCTATGTAATTTAAGCACTCGATAACTAAATACCACAAGCTCGCATTTTAATGTCATAATGTTACAATATATGTCGTCGTAACGATATATATGATTAAAATTGAATATTAAAATCTGCCAATATTGGAAATTAATATTGTTACACTATCATAATCGCAAATGTCGCAATATCTAACGTGACGTTAAAATGATATGAGATACTTCTTTCTATATTTATTCCGATTACTTGTGTGTGACTCTATATTTTTTAATAATAATTAAAAATATGAAAAAATGGAGAGAAAAACAGAACAAAAAAATATGTTTTCTTAATCCATCGTTTGGATAAATCGCTGCAATTAATTTAATTTATTTTTATGTTCTGGATACTTGTTATAAAACGAAGTGGGAGTTGAATGAATGCTGGGAGCTGGGAATTTAATTGGAGTTAGAATAATAACGTCATCACGGACTCGCTGTTAAAAGACAAGGAGTTCGCACTCACAGCACATGTACTCATGACACAAGGATTACATCCTTGATCTTCTCGTGTATAAACTTAATCGTACATAGTCAGTGTTTCTTTACGTGTGCATCCCGCTTCTCTCTGTGGAAAACCTCGTTCTCGCTTTTCCAAAAGTGGTTCGGTGTGGTCCAGCCGAGAGGAAAGCTTTTGCATGTGCCGTTCCTTCCAACCGGTGGAAATGTTTGCATGTCGGTTCTCTCTTTGCCTTCTGTGTTCTCAGCTTCACAGTAGCTTTGGAATTTTTACGCTGTATCATCTCCGCTGTTTCTTCTCACTTTTAGATTTCTATTTACATTAATAAGAATACTTGCAAAATACTTAGAAACTAATCTGAGTTTTATAATCCTTCAATTTTAGTTAATCCTGAATGATCAAATGATTAATAATATTAAAAAGAATTACGTTTTTTATATATTTTATTTTCTTTTTTTTTATTTAAACATTTGATACACATTTGATAACAAAGTTATTTTTTTCACTTGACGTTCTGTTTTTATGTTTCTTCTGCCTGTCTGTTTCAATCTCCCTTTCCCCTCCCTCCCTCTCTCTCCATGCTATTTTATTTTTGTCTTCTGAAATTATATCAGACAAAATTCTGCAGTAGAAACACTTTGCTTCTGTTATTACATTCGCTCTAATGCTTTTTTTTTTTAACTACACCTAGCTGCAACATTGTTGAGTTATTCTATATGCTTTATGAAAAATTCTCAAAAGAAATTGTTACAATAGTAGTATACATATAAATATTCAAGAAATGTGACTGTTTTTTGTACATTGACCACAAAAGGCAGAGTTTCGTTTGATGTCATTCAATGTGCTTTAAAATGCTTCTTTTATATATAATTTAAGAATTTTTATTTTAACAATATATATATTTTTAAAAAAGAATATAACAGCTAGTATAAATGATATATTTTACTCTTATATATAAATTCTCATTCTATAATATATAAGTTTGATGTTTGATTCATTCCCCTTTCATAGATTTATTTTCCAATATATATTCTCAACAAAATTTGGATTTATTCGCGTATTCTATTTAGATACTGAAAAGCATTGCCTTTAAGTTACCCTACTTTACGATCGCGATGTTTTTTTTTACTTCACCCAAGAATGTTTTATGAGATGTTTACTGATCTATGAGATGATATATCGATTGTGTCTATCGAGCAGTCGTTCAGAAATTTATCGAATCTATGGCGTAAACTTATTTATTCATTTCAAATATGGACTCAATATTCGGAAGACCTTAAAAGTCGATCGTGATACGACGGGAAGATTCGCTTTTATAGCCGCGATGCCGACAAGACTCTCTTGCATGGCGATTCGTTTTGAATGCTACCGTTATTTTCATCGTTAACGCGGGAACTGAGCGCCACTAAGATTACATATCGAAAATCAGACAAGCTTCATACATATTTTGTTATGTGTTAATATTTTAACGTATGTAGAGACGTATGATAACCATACATAAGTCGATCTCGCAGAGAGATCAATTACTAATACACGAGTGAAATATGAAAGTAGATATGCGCATAATACGGTATATTCCTTTCATGTTATAAATTATGAATTTTCGATAATGAAAATATTATAAAAATATTACTTGCATCTCTTGACATTTTTCATGCAATATACATTATGAAACGGGTGCCTTCGATTTAATGACACATATATGTCGACATAAATGTCATTCTATCTTTCTTTGCGTAACAAAGACAGACCGATATACTTGTGTTGACTTGTGTCACTAAATAGAACGCAGCCAACATAATTATTGCGGTCAAAATATGAAGCTTTATGTATTAAATTTAGGACGTGCTCTTTATTTATATAAACTTGTATTGTGGTTGGCTATTATGAGAATAAACAAAAACTAGCGCAATTAAAAATAAAAAGATATCAGATTGAGACTTTCTTTTTGAAATAGAATATCCGGCAATTTTATTTAGAATATTTTTCTTCGTATAGTGCTTCATCATATCGTACCGTCACGCTCCTTTCTAATTGCTCGCAATTTCACGACTTTATTCAAAATTTCTTTAAAGTGTGCCAGGAACATATCACAACGCGGTAAAATGACGCGTAATCTCGTTAAAGGTGTGCTTCGCTAGTCATCTTCATTCTCCACCTCTTATGGGACCAGGATTTTCCAACTTTTCCTGCATCTCTTCCTAGCGAAGGCATGAAATCCGTGTCGTTCCACTAAATCATCGTACCTTCTCCGACCTGGCGCATCCCTTCGTCCTCGTGCGATATCGTAAGCAAACTTTTATTAACAAACTTTCGTCGTAAAGCTGTATCAGTGCTAAAGACTGGAATCCGCAAGCTTGTCATTCTCAGCGTCACGAAAAGAGGAAGGGCTCTTCTCGAGAAAAATCATAAATGCACACGAGAGCGCGAAGCGATCCCCATGACGCAAGCAGTCCCGACGAAATTTTCCGCTGACGTGCATTTCTCTCGCGCCGTGGGCTGATCGCCGGTAAAAGCGAAGCGAGAAACTCTAGAAACTTGAGAACGAGGACGAAAGGTCGTATCTTGCACCGACGTGGAAATTGTATGGAAAATGCGGCACACGCTGCACCCACGCACCAGACGGCTTCTCTATGATCACGCCTTAATACAACGCGCAGCGTTTTCAGATAGAAATGTATTGCTACATATTATTGTAAGTGCTGCAGTAAATGCTGTAGTAATACAGTTGTCGCTGGTACGATGCTTTCTTATTCCACTTTGTTATTTCCCTGCGGCGGGCTATTATTTCCGAGAATTTTATATTTTCTATTGATAAACTATTTTTGTTGTCTGTACGTACATAACATTATTTACACATTCATGCGATGAGTTTTGTAATAAATAATACACAGTAAAATTAGATATATGTTTAGAGGATATGTTTTTTATTTCATATTTAAAAAGTCATTGTTATTTTAAATATGTATCATTTTTTAATAAATGTTCAATAGATTCGCTAATTTTTATATTTCATATACTTTTCTATTATACATAATACAAATCACTGCAATGAGGTTTGCGCCGATTTGTATATGTAATAGAAAAGTGATAGTCCGCAGCTAAATGTGCAACATTTTGGGTTAACTTGAGAACAATATTTATGCTTAAACTACTTTAAAATTAATTCACAACAATTAATATTAGATTTTTAATGCCGTCGTCGTTTTTAATCTAAGAGATTGTTTTACCGAGAATTGTTTCTAGGCTAATACTTCTTCGTTGAAGCACAGAGTGCATTTTTCTGAATGTGTATATTCAGCGGAAAAAATCTTTTACACACCATTTACAAACGTTGTATATAGTGGCTACTGTTCGACTACATCCGGTATCGTTACTGCACGGATTTTAAAACGCACGTCGGGGAATCGTCTTTTTTTGCGACATCCCTCGAGTTCGACGAACAATTTCATTAACGCTGGAAAAAAAATCTAGCTGTATTAATTGGGATTCTTGTCGAAAATAGACAGATCAGAATTTGAATCTAGTTGAATCTATTGAAATTCTAGTAAAGATAACCAGAAATCTAACTAATATGATCAGATCTTCTGATTCAATTCATTTTTAATCAGAAATTTTTCTCAGTCACTTTTTTTTACGTCGAGCAGAAGAGAATAGGGTGAAAAAGTTAACTTTTCCCCTAATACTTAAAAATTTACAATTATCCGTATTACATGTTCATAAACGTAAGCCGGAATAAACTTTTAGATCATCGTGTGAAAGGTGAGGTGTCACGTTTGCGTTTTAGCACGCAATTCAACATTGTGATTACAGAAAACGCAAAATTTTATCAAATTTTATCATTACCGGTCGATCACTTTTCAACGAATGAATTATAATGCCGAAAGCGATAAAGTGCGCGAAAAATGCTCAAATCGAATTAATTCGCGCCACGTGCGACAAGAACAATCCAATAAAAGTATGAAAAATCCGTCATTTGCATTTTTGCGACCCCGTATTTCAATTCAATCAAACGCGCGCCTCGAGATATTAACGGTTCCTCATCGAAAGTAGGTCGTACGGACTAATTTCTTTTTTAAAAAATAACTCAAATGAGCACTTCAAATATAAAAAAAAATCGAGCTGTCACGATCAGTGAACATGCTCTTTACCCCTATTAATTTCTTTACAAAGTGCATAAAAATCGATCTGCTTTGCTTTGGTGCGTCATACGGACGTAAGTTCATCAACTCGATATTCGTATAAGTAAATATGTTCTGACATTTAAAGACTCAAATTATTCTAACTAAATCAAAAGATCTCGAGAGCGTTTCGCTGCTAGAAATTGCAACTCGGCAACGATTACGTCGTAGCTTTACGAGGCACCCAACGCTATAAAGTCGACAGGTGTCAAAGGTAGCTTAAAAGCCCGACGGTGACGTGCAATTGCTCGCGTCATTAACACGTTTACACGTGCTACCTTTGTTCTTGTGACTCATTCAGCTGTTAATTAATTTGTCGTTTGATCGTTAGGATCGTTATCGATGAAATTAGTCCTCTGTATGAATAGAAAATTATTGGCTTGTGTTAATACAGTTCAGCATGCTTTCTGGTATAAATTGTTATGCGCGTATATTTTCTAGCAATATAATCCTTGAATTATTTTAGCAATATCTGTCGATATTGATTATTCTTTTGTCACAGTTGTTATTTTTAGTATATTAATAAATTAAATTGTCTTCTTTCTATTACGCAAATTAAATTTGTACGATATTTATTTTTATATTATCTATCTGGTACACGGAATAAACGAGTGTAAATATACAGGTTTTGCGGTGAGAGCAGACGTGGAAGGTTTAAAATATTTATTCGCTGTAAATAATTCACCGAGTTAATGTCTTGCAAAATACATTTAACTGTAGTCTTAAACTTTCCTTCTTAAGTTTTTCTCGCGTTCTTCGGTAACGTTATTTAGCAGTGCAAACAAAAAATACAAGAATAAACTTTGGTATTAATCTATTTTTAGTTAATTTCAAAAAATTCTAAAATTAGTAATAACTATCATTTTATTTAATATAATTAATACTTTTATGTGCCCGCGTGTTATTTATTATAGTTTCATTTAAAATCAACATTTCTGCTTACAGTATGATTAGTTACTCGGTACGCCTATAAAAAAAAGTTGTACTTTTAAGAAAAACTCGCGTTCGGGAAACTTCAAGTTAGGAAACATTACACTATTATACTGAGGGAACATTTAATGGTAGCCTTCATAAAAATAGCGATAAAAGCGTAGTATCAGTGAAAGAACACCGACTTTTGCTACGATCCTAAAAACTTCGCCCGTTAATGCCGAGCCCTTGACATAATTAAAATACGTAATATCTTTCTAAACTTATGATTGCTAATTTTAGAAAGTCTTATAATAGCTCCGTTTTGGCTCTGAAAAAATATATGTCACGAGGGATTACTGCAGATAATCTGCCATTTGGTGGTTCGGAATTATACAGGCCTCCTTTTTTATTATTTATTCGTATAAGCGTGCATTCATCCGGCAAGCCGAGCCTTCTTTCTATCTTATTGGAATAGAGGAAACAATTTTATAGAGCGGTGCTCTTTACGTGGGAAAGATTTTCGATAAAGCGCAGAAAGCATCTGCTGTTCAATGTTACGAGTAATCCATATAAGAGATCCTTATTTTTCAATGGACCACAATCATACGTCATTCGATAGGTCATGTTGCTCTGGCATGGAAAATATAAATTTGGGGGCATGTTTACGTCCCTTTCTTTTATCTATTTTTGATCTTTATCTTGATTTTGTTGACCAATATTATTAATGCAATAGTAAAAAGTTACTTTCGCACATTTCATGTTTTACTGATGGACTTTTATATACTACTTTTAGTATATAAAACAGTATATTGTAGTGTATTAAAATTTTCCACCGAAGAAGTTGTTTTTTATCTAATAAAATTATCTTTTTTTTAATTAAATATTGCTGATAATAAATCTGATAAGATCAATACAAAGTATAACGTTATCATGTTAATTATTAGATACGGGAGAATATGAAAATTCTGATTATATAATTAATTGAAGGTAAATAATGTTGCGATATGATGATTTGGATTTATATTGAGATTTGCTAATTAGTACACAATTTAATAATTTACAACAAATCTAAAGATACTTTCAATAAAACGCTCGCTTTTATTTCTAATAAATAGACGTTAGTACGATTTCTACCGTGTGAATACACGTTTAATTAACTCCAATTTGAGCTTGCAAGCTGCAACAAAATTTAATTCTCAGTACTGGATGCAATTCTTCTTTTTTTTTTTTATTCACTCTTTCATTGCGGATTTTCCTTTCGCACAAGTTCTCAACTTAATACGGTTATTTATCGTGACCAATAAGTCAGGAAGCGAACGCGAATGCGATAGTTTTCACGAGTGTCTGCGCAAACGTGGGCACATCGCCATTTTCATCTATCATGAGATTATATTTCTCCTGTTGTCATAAATTACACGCTATATGCGTAGACATGAATCGTGACTGTCCATTAGACTCCGAATGCCGACTGTTGCATCTGCACATTAGATACAAATTATGCGAAGTAATATTAAATAAAAATATATCTATATTACATTTCACACAGTTTTCGAAATTATTATTAATCTATCTGTTATAATATCATAAATTGGAAATATATTTATAAAAGATATCCCGTAAACAATAAACAATACAAAAGGTTTTTTTTATTGCGCGTAAAGTAAAAAATATATACCGAGATAAAAAGAAGTATTCCTGAAAATACGAGTAAAAAAAAAAAGAGTTATCCTGGCAGAGTGAAGAATGTTTCATGCCTACAGAAGTATTAAGCAAAATGACACAGTTATATGCGATTATTTATCACAGGAATGATAATACTCATGGAAGGACAACTGTTGTAATTTACGAGAGTCCACGTTTCTCGCGCGAGTTTTCTAGCTTTGTATACCGTTATTTTCCAACGCTGTATAGCAAGATAAGACATGTTGCCGATTAAATCCAGCTGGTAGACAATTTGCACAGAACTGCATGTGCAACGACGCGCTCCAACTCAAAACTTCAATTACGCGCATCATAACGTTTGCAAATGCGACATCGTGTTATCGGGAACGCGGTCGCTCTATTCGACAACTCCCATTGCGGCAAATGTAAATGTTGAGAAATTCTAATACACAATTTTCGAACGTGAAGATATATCGATTCTTATACGTTGCTTATAAATGAGGCAATTAACAATGCAAGGTGTTATAAATTTACTGTCTTTTACTGCGTAGGTACCATAATTTGCAATAATCGTGACAATAGGATTTCATCAGTGCAAAATGTAGGTTAAACATTTTGATAGAATGATGTTTCTAATATTGACGCAGCCAGAATAGTTGCAATGCGTATTGTTATTTGGAGGGAAGTAATTACCTCGCTTTATTTGTAACGCCCGCCGTTATCATTATATTTTTTCAATAACGATCGTCACTTTTTTCTATAACGGTAACGATATGTCGTTACATTTTTGCAATAACTGGAACAAATTTACTCGTTTTATCGTTACTTTATTTCCCTATTATTATTTATTCAATGGATTATATTATTTTTTTATTAAATAAAAATATTTTATTTAAATAAAAATTTTAATGCTGTGGAAAATATTTTATGCTGAGAAATACTTTATATCTTAAGTTGTGTGTGCGTGTGTGTGTGTATTCCAAATACCGTAAACTCTGTAAACTTGAAATAAACATATATGTATCGTGAGCTATATAAAGATGTTAAAAAAGGCCGATTTTTGCTTAAAAGGGTAAGTAAAAAGAATAGTGTTTTTTTTATAGATTTTGATCTCATGGATACAATAAAATCTTACTAAAAATTTGCAGCGTTAGTTTGTAGGACACTGCAAATTGAGTGTAGACATAATGTATTTATTCAAATCTTAATATTCTTGTTTAATTTTTGAACCTTTTTAACAGCCTCTTTTCAGTAAAAATTAGAATGCACTCTTAATAACATTAATGATTAATAAAACAATGTTCAATAAAAATTTTAAGTAAAATTAAAAAATTTATGAATTACGATCAAAATTTCTAATATTAAAAAATAAAAATATTAATAAACAATTATAAAAAATTTATTATACAAGTTTATAATATAAAGAAAAGCTTGCTATATAAAAACTAGCTTAAAGTTTTAATTGTAATTATTAATGGTTATAATCAATTATTAAAACAAAAAACGAAAAAAGAACTTTCTAAGTAACGGTTACTTTCTGCAAAAGTAGCAACACATTATTTTTATAAAGCAATGTTTCTAACTCTAATTACAAATATTTTGACAAGATTTATAAATTATTATATGTGTGATTGTAATAGACGCACGATTCAAAATCCAAGCCATGTGCAAATGAATCCAACATTTTAAGAATGGGTTTATTCAAAATGATTAATTGAAATATCCTGACTGTCGTAAACATCGGTATTATATGTCTGTACTCAAAATTCCTCTCTATTTCGAGAGAAAAATATTTCGATCTATAGTGTAAACAAAGAATTTATTTATAACAGTGCGCTCAGTTATTTTGCTGCTATCGACGGTAGTCATTTCAAATTATACGCGTTGCAATCAAATGCATGTCGAACTTAATAACGACATAAAGGTTTCGTGCGCGAGGGCTACGCTGATCAGTAAAATGACACGCGCAGGCAGGAACGAGGATGGAGAGCGATCGTGGTCTGCCAGGCGTTTAATATTCTCGATGTGCATGTATATTCGCGTTGCCGCATTTCATCAAGCAACCTAGATCAAATCACGGTGGTGTCCCACCGGCTGTTTCCGACCGCTGGAATCGTTCCAGCAATAGAGCTCACATTATGCCACGTTCAACATGCCGAACAATATAGCTAGGGTACCTACATATAAGGGAAGTGTATTTGCATGCACGTGCGGAGTAGAACGAGAGCCGGTTAGTATCTTGGACAAGAAGAGCAACACCAGAAGCATAGCACAAGGCTAGAAGGCGAAGTTCAATGGATAAAGAGAGAGAAGGGGCTGGGAGGAACAGAAAGAGAGAGCGAGAAAGATAGTACTGGCAATCGGCCAGATGTAGTGCAATTTACATCTCGATTACGAAATTGGCTTCCACATGGACTCACTTGTATCTGTTAAGGATATTTACTATCGTCCTACTTCGAAGGTCACCACGGTTGAAACTTGGGAAGAATGTTGGCGTTTGCGAGAAAGAGAAGTCCTTCGGAAGAAACAACCACTTTTCTCATTTTTGGAAGAAAAGAAAATTGAATTTTGCTCTGTTTCATGCAGTCTCCTTGTATTGATTTTAATGGAGCGCGAAACAAAAAATGCTCATTTTCTTCATCTTTTCTACAAAAAACAAAATTCAGTCAATATATCAAAATTATGTTGATTTATTGTATTTTATGTTATATGCAATATCAAGAAAATTACAAAATGGTTGTTGAAATTTTTATGAACATATACATTGTGAACTCTTTATTAGAGATAATTCAGAATGTAAATCGGATAATATATCTCATCAATAATAAAGTATCATCTTTTCTATTACATTATCTTTTTATAATTTCTTAATGAATATTTAAAATGTATTAAAATTTAATAATTGTAATATCGATAATTAATTTAATCGTCGCACAATTAGTACATTCACATGCTTATTGAACGGCTTAAATTCTTATTTTCAATTTTAAATTGCAAAAATTATAATTTACTTATAAATTACAAAAAAAAATATATTCTCTCAATACGCCAATAAAATGTTAAAATTTCTAGGACGTAAATGCGATAATAAAATATTACAAATAAAGTTTCAGTCTGTCGCTAGCTTCTCCAAGCATTTTACATAAAAAATTCTTCAAGAATTAAATAAAATAACTCTGAAAGTTTTTATTGTTTTATCGAGATATTTAAGGGGATAAATGATTATATTTGAATAAATTCAGCAAGATTTGCTAGTTGTTCAAATCTACAGCGAAATATTACTTATAATAGTATTTTAATAAAATGTAGTGTGTGTAAACTAAGTACCCCATACGTATTTAGTTTCAGTTTGAGTACTTGGTAAGTTTCCGTTTATAACGAAAGTTATTTAACTCCCCCCCCCCCCTCCCCTCTCTCCGTGACCATCTTCCGAGTGTCTCTTGATATTTCTCCTTGTGTAATCACACTAACAGAGTTGAAGGAAACCACAGTGAGACAATCTACGAGAGCTCTATGAGTTAGATGTTAATTAATATTACCGTTCGTCGGGTCAAGGATATCCAAGTAAACGAGAATCGAGTTACGAATTAGGTCGTCCATGCTTAAATATCATCTGTTATTATTAGCGTGCTATCAAGTAGCATTAGAGGGTATATATTATTTGATCAGCTTAATTTAAATATCTGTTAATTAGAATTCAAAAAATTTTTACGAGAAAAAAATCATTAAATTCTTTGCGAATTAAAAAGCAATGCGTTTTAAAGATATCGTGATAATAAAAGATTTTATAAGCAAATTTTAAACATAAGTCTTTAAATCTTATATTATTCAAATATTATATTTGAATGATACCTTATTATATTTGTAATTGTTAATTTATGATTAATCAGTACAAATATAATTAATAAAACAGTTTATTATATTAATAATAATCGTAACGAAGAAACAATTCATGTTTTGATTTAACATGTATTTATATGTAAGTTGAGCATTCAAATATTGCTTACGTTACAGATGGGAATGACGCAACAAGAAGCTGGTGCATCAGTTACGCCGGAAGAAAGTGGAAAAACCTTAAGCAAGATATTGCAACTGGGAAACATCATAACGGTAGGAAACGGTAAGTTTCTTTGTTTATTTTAGCTTTTAATGTTTGCATTAAACTGCACACGATTATTTTAACAGTTTCATTTCTATTCATTTAATATTAACTCTCTTCACATTAATAACAAAATTATGCACCAGAGAAAATTTCACATTGAAACATTACTATGAAATGCTTTTAAAAGATCGATTCCGCTTCCGTACCTCATTCTATATTTTCCAGAAGTGCATTCAAAGAAAGCTTTAGCTTACTTTATATACATTCTATGTACTTTCCAATTAACATCAACAAGACACTGCTAATACAAACGCGTTTGAATATCAATCAGAATTGTACAATTTCTTTCCATCTTATTCTTTCTCCGTAATTTCTTGTTATTTCAAATTTATTCGTGACGTTTTCTTCACGTTAGTACCTGACCTGACTGTAAAAGCACGTAGGTCGAGAATGATTTCGTTTCCACTAGCATTTTTATTTCATAACACACACACACACACACACACACACTCTCTCTCTCTCACTCTCTCTCTCTTTCTCACGGCACTCGATCCATAGAATTTATATTTGTACGTAACGTGCGAACGACGTTTCGCGTAGGACATAACACTTGCATAAATATCGGTCAATGTTTGTCCAATTATACGGTCGAGCGTGTCGCGTTGGTGGATGGAAGCGTGCGAGAAAGGCCAATGAGGGTCGAGGACAGTTGGACAAGGGCGTTTCCCCGCTTTTCATCGGCAGCGTGCATTTTCCTTTTTCCTTCATTTCGCACGATGCACGACGGAAAGCACCGTACACCATCCACTTTGCGGGTAGAAATCGAGATAGAAATATTAAAGGCGAATGCTGCATCAGACAGATGCAGAGGTGCAGTAATGGCCTCGGCGTACCTGCTGCGCGGTCTTACGCAGCCGATTGTCTCGATACGATATTGTCGGTTTTGATTTATGCGCCGTCGAGTTGAAGAAACGTCCATGCCGCAATTTATCAGCGATAGGGTATTGTAAATGCGTCGAATTTATATCGAAAGCTTTTGTCGATCGTATTTGTGTGAATAAGCTTCCCCACGGTTCTCTGACAATGATTAAAATTACTCCGTTTTACTTCGTCATGCGTTCGTGTTTCGTTGATAGCATTTTAACAGAGATGTAATAATGTCGTAGAGCCACGTTCCTCTCTCTCCCTCTACCTTGTATTTACCGCTATCGGCAAACATAATTAATAGCCGCACGCTTGCGTAAGACTTTAATGCTTTTACTTTACTAAGAGGGATGGGTACGAATTCAATTTACATTTTCTACATTACTCGACGTAGAATATTAGAATAATCGTGCGCACGTATACACGCCCAGAAAATCCTAAATTACAGCTATATTTCCACACAAATGCCTAAAGTTCAGTAGTTAAAGATTACTTTGTGAGTTCAGAAAAATATACTAAAATACAGAATGCTGCATTGACAGTCGATACGGTAAGAGAAATTGGAGTACATTTGCAAGCTTGATTATCAAACTATTCTATCGTCGATCAGTGATGAGAATTAATTTAAAACTGATTCACGTATAATTGCTACAATAAATTTTACATATCATTCTTTTCCACAAATTACGTTTCTGAAATAAAAAAAGCGGACAGTATAATTTATGGAAACGTGACGTGCACAATTTATTTTCACTATTGTCATGCACAAAACAAAGAAGCAATATTCGAAAGAAAATCCGCTAATCGAAAGAGAAATCGCAAAGAAATTTCGCCTATCTTACTTTATTTTAATCCCAGAAAAAGCACTAACGAAGACAAGTGAGTATTGTAAAAGTACTCTCTAAGCAAACTAAACCCAACTGTGTGCGGCAGGATTTAAATGACAGAGATTTGATGGGGTGCAAAGAAAGTTTTTCCCTCCAATGGGACTTATATTTTCCTCGTTTCGTAACGTGAATTGTGCTGCAAATTTTTTCCTTTTCGTACTTTGCTTCAAATTAAACTTCATTTAACGATGCATATTATCCTTATCTGCTTCTTTAAAAGAACACTCGTAAAAGAAAGTGTTTAATTTTAAGATACACTAGTATATTGAAACGTTTTATTTCCTGTTTTTTAAATATTAAAAAATGATTTTATTTTAAACGAGCATGTAAAACGCTAAAAAGTGTTTAGTTTTGAAAAATGTCTTATTTGAAAAAATATTAAAATGTATAATTTTTTAAAGTATATTATTTGGAAATATTTTAAAAAGATGTTTAATTCCAAAAAATGTTTTAAAATAAAAACGGCAAAAGCTGTTTTACTTTGGGTAATAATGAATGATGATTTATGCACAAGTTTAATTTCTTGTTTTTTGCGTTTAGATATAAGTGTCAGAAGCTCCTATTCTATTTTATTTTAAATAATGTTTAATTCCTATAAAAATTAATTAATTTTATTATAATAAATTTATTGATTGTTCTGATTTAAAAGACTTAAAGCTTAGATAATGACTTATTATAGAGAGAGAGAGAGAGAGAGAGAGAGAGAGAGAGAGAAAACCTAAAATAATTAAAATAATATATTTAAATTTAAAACACTGAAACGTTTAAAGCTGAATCCTTTATTATTAAACGTTTGTTTTGAAAAATAAATTTTGAATACATTTCAAACACGGGTATGTTAAGTTAGCACCCCAACTATAGTATTCAATATGCGATTGCCTAGAGTTCCTGATATGTAAAAAAAATTTTCGAATATTAAAAAAAAAATTAAAAATTTTTGAAAAATTAATTTTTAGATACAATAGTTCTGATGATAATTTCTGCTTCTTTTTAACGGTACGAAGAGTTCTCTATGATTTTTAATGACATATGCGCTTAATAATCATTTTTTAATAATTTTTTAAAAATGGGTTGCTAACTTTAGTTCTATCGAAAACTGTAAGGTGAAAAAGCGATTGGACCAACGGTTTGTAAGATACAGCGACATTTGTTACATTTAAGATCATATAATTTTTAAATAAGTATATCTCAGAAACCGTTGATCCAATCGCTTTGAACCCTGATACTTTTCGACAGAAATCGCCGAGAACTGTCCAGAACTCCGATCAGAACTACTCGGTACTTCCAAAAAATTTGGACTTCAAATTTTTTTTAAGTCCCACGTCGGAAAATTTTTTGGGAGTACCGAGTAGTTCTGATTGGAGTTTTGGACAGTTCTCGGCGAGTTCTGTCGAAAAGTATCAGGTGAAAAAGCGATTGGACCAACGGTTTGTAAGATACAGCGACATTTGTTACATTTGTAAGATCAGGTAATTTTTAAATAAGTATATCTCAGAAACCGTTGATCCAATCGCTTTGAACCCTGATACTTTTCGACAGAACTCGCCGAGAACTGTCCAGAACTCCGATCAGAACTACTCGGTACTCCCAAAAAATTTTGACTTCAAATTTT